>NW_010318939.1:0-30128 GCF_000700745.2 Antrostomus carolinensis | reverse complement strand
GAGTGTTTCTATAACATTGAGCATTATAACCTTCAGTGTACCTTCATAAGACCTCTTAAAGGAAAGTGCTATTTTGCCTGTTGTATAGATAAGAAACTTGTGCACAGACCGTTTAAAGTTTATTTTCCTGTAATATACTATTAGATACCTAAAATTACGAGTCCAGTCTGAGTCAGGCACTCCTACTCCTTCTAGATACACTGGAAATAAACAGGAATCTCCAGGGGTTTCCAGTGGCTTTTGGCCATGACCTTCTCTCTTCATTAACTGAAGAGGATGGCAGTCTGGATAATTCAAACTGCTAAAGCTATGTGGAAAGTACACAGGGATAAGCAACTTGTTTGTCAAAAAACCAAGAGGCTATGGCAGGGCAATAAGTTAAACCCAGGTCTTTCAACACATAGAAGATATTACCCTAATCATTGTTCTTCCCACAAATCTAAAGGGTAACAATTAAGCCACAGCTAAAGTGAAGAGTGGAACTTTCTAAAGGTGAGAGAGGGGTTTAACTTCCCAAAATTAATGGGAAATGCAAGGAAGGCAGATCTCTGAGAATCCCTCATTACAAGGAGCTGCCCTGAGCAGAGAGACTAAAGGCAATCTCTGCTGGAGTCTGTTCTGGTGAATCAGTGCACAGTGTGTAGAGCAGGACTCAGAATGTGCTTCTGTGCAGGCACTTAGAACATAAACGCACCAGAAACAATAGCTTTGGTTTTTGTCTTTGCTCACTTCTCCCATCTCTCCCTCTTATTTAAACTGGTAAGATCCATTAATATCAGTGAACTTATTTAGTGTTAAACCAGAGTGAGAGAGAGAATCAAGACTGAGTTCACCGAGATACAATGATGACTTAGACTGAGGTAAAAGGCTCACACCAAAAATCTCTTACTGAAGCACCAAGTGTGTGCTTAGGAATGGGGGTTCAGACACCCAGATTTACAGCATGAACCAGGCAGGCCTCTTTCAGAATTTATTAACCAGGGATGCCCCCCCTAACAAATTACTTATTTTAAGTCATGATGGAACTGAAAAACACTTTGCTTCTAGGTAAGCCTCACTCAGATGAGGGTAAAGAAATGTCCTAACATAGAAAATAGTGAATCCAGTGGGAAGAAAACAACAAAAGATGAAAAAAAGAACAAACTCACCTGTGCTTCCTTCTCCTTTCATTGCCCTCATTAGCTCATTAGCTCTCTCCTGACAATGGAGTGATTCTAGCAGGTACAATACGTAGTCATCGAACATCAAGTGAATAAGGTGAAAAGACCCTGATAATAAAGTGAACAAACAAAAAAGCCATTGACTGTCTCAATGCACTCATTAAACCAATGATTACGGTATTCAACACAAACACTACTGAGTAGGACTGCCTCCATAAACTACTGTCACTGAAGTATCTCTCCTACTTAGGGTAAGGGAGATCAAAGTAAAACTGAAGACTAGCAAACTCTGTTCACTCCTGGATTTATACAGGCTTATACAACCAATTATTGTGGTTTAGAGTGCAAGGAGGCTGCCTAGCTGAGACCTGGGACTTCTTGGAGTTTTCTTCTCCTATTTTATCATTGAACTATTTAGATAATTACACTACAGTGGAATTGTTTCCTTTTTTCTACAGGACCATATATAAATTTCTGTCAGAAGTAGAATCCTGAACTGGCTGCCTTAGTGACATGTCCTGGTATGAATTTTCTGAACTACCTGTGTCATTGGACAAAGAAATTAGAGACTTTAATTAATAGGAAGGTAAAAACAATCTTCCAAATCTCCTAATGGTATCTGTCTACAAGTGCATTGCCCGGACTGGATGAGACATCCATTAACTGTGGACAGCTATCTGCCACAAATCCTCAAGTAAGATTTGAGTACAGATGGAGAAATTGCTAATATTGTTAGGAGGAATGGCTTGGGTGATGCTATGAACTAGAGAAATGGAAATGAAATGCAATAGCATGCTGTAATAAGCTTTGCCCTTAGAGATTTATATCATCCTCTCATTAATGTACTTCCTCCATAGAAACACAAGTATTAATACTATTGCACAAGGCACTGGTGAAACCTCACTTAGAATATTGCATATAACTCTAGTCACCCGTGTTCAAGAAAAATCAGTACAAGTGGAAACTGGTATGGAGAAGATTAACAAGAGGATGCGGGGAATGGATAATAGGTTTTAAATTACTAAAAATGCACAACTGGCTTATTCTGCAGAAAGGAAGTGAGTTGCTTCCCATAATTTATAAAGAAGGATGCATGTCAGGGATGGTGAAGAAATGTTTGCCCTAGAGCACACACAGCCACAAAATTGGATGTGTAAGAGGAGACCATAGCTGCATTTCAGGGGAAAATTAGAGGAGCAAAGCAACAGAGCGGAGACATTGTGTAGCATCCTCCTGAAAGCAATAACATTCATCTGCAGAGGAAGACTGACGAGTATCAAGATGGAGTTTGGTCAGTTTATGCAATAGACTCCATGACACAGAGTACCTGTATTCGCTCCAGACAGCATCTGATAGTACAATGTTTTGGGGTTTTGTTGGATTGGTTTGGGATTTTTTTTTTTCATTTGTTTGGGTTTTTTAAGCTCCTATGTTTATTTAGACTTGCATGGAGTATTTAAAGCATGTTCATGTAAGTCATTAAATAAATCTGGCAACTGCAAATGCAACCAGGTTAAAATAACAGCAGCTCTAGCAGCTGACTTAAACCAGAGAAAGATCACCAGCTGAGAGGTAAACACAGATCAGCTACTACTAGACAAAAAGAAATGCCTCATCTAGATGTGTTCTTTTTGAAATTCCATTACTACGTTCTGAGGAAGAACACTTCCATGGGAAAAAGATGTAACAATTTTAAAATTCAATCAAATTTCATAATGATTGGTTTCTTCACAGGGAGGTTATGTTTATCTTGGGATACTCACTTTTACCATGACAAAGCATAACTTCCCCTACTCCAAGTTCTCTACTCAAACGTACTGTTGAAGGGCAGAAGAAGTTGTTTGAAAGGCTCTCTATCCTTATACAATTCTAGCTGGCAATTCAGCTTTCAAAGCAGCTCTGAGCACATTCTTTTTCTTTGTGACCTGGATAGTCTTTGTGTTTCATTCTCTCACTCCACGCCTGCATGGCTTCTGTCATCACTGATATGAGCTGAGCACACACACTGGGAGGTGAACATGTGCCTTTGTGTTCCTGGGCAAGACAGCATAGACAAAGGACATACGTGATTGCAACACCTTTACTGTGGGGAGGAAATCTTCAGCTGTTGGTGAACCTGAAGCATTTAATTGTTCATCTGTTCCACGTATCTAGGCAAATCAAAATGATAACTAGTTTGCCCACCCTTGCAAGGGTAAATACTGGAGATCTTCACTTAACTACTGCAGAGAATTTGGGTTTAGAAATCTTTTGGGCTCAAAGTTTTGTTAAATAAAATATTATTCAATTTAACAGTACAAGAAAGACAGCAGACCTGGCTGATCACCTTGTTACTGACCTAGGATTTCCTCAGTAGAAATCTAGATTATCAAGAATCTCCACAAAATACTCACTCTTCTTCTGACTGCAGTTTTTCAGTGGAAAGTTTCTATTGTCTGAATGCAGTTACTACTAATAAGTATTTCCAAGGACAGAAAAACAGGCCTAAATGCTGTCAAAGTTCATGTGGTGGTATAAAGCTCAGGGTATTTAGTGTTTCCCATCAAAATCCTTGCTCAGCTTTAATTTTAAATTAATTTTTAAAGAAATTTTCTTGCAGTTTCATAAAAAGTTTAGAAGTGCAAACTCTAAACACTAAAATGCTAGCAAGCAAATGATAAGACACCAAGATTTGCTATTTTCAAAAAAAAAAAAAAAAAGTCTTTTTTTTGGGGGGTCTAATGCTTTATTTTGTAGACTTGAGGTTGGCAATACTGAATGCAGCATTTAAAAACACTCTAGTGCCCTTGTCACTCTTTTGAATTTCTCTCTTCCTCTCCTATTATTTCTCTCACTGCGTATTTTTAAACTCTGTATAGAGGTTTTGAGCCCAGAATTTGCGTGAAAGACACTATACAAACAAGTTGTTGGTACTGAATGAATGCAATATTTTTACATTTTTAAATGACTCAAATGAAATGTAAGCTATGGAGTGAAACCAACATCAGGGCACGTATTTCAGCTACACAGTGAATAGCTATTCAGCACAATCTACAATAATTTATTCTGTGTTTGAAAGCTACTGTTTTTCACATTAAAATATTTAGTTCTTTCAAGTATATCGTTCAGTACTGGAACATATCCAGCTGTGGCTGGTAAACCATATACTTCTTTAGGAAGAGGTAAGAAGTCATTCAAGAGACTGTAGTTACAATAATAAATAGCATTTGTCTCTAATTCTCAGGAGTTAACAGATATCATGGCAATGATTACCCAGCTGATGTACAGTAAGTATCAGCAGCTATTAACAGATACAGCAATTATGTGTAAGTAGCAAAACAACAGTGAGATTTCCAGATCTGAAGAAAATCATGGAGCTTCTATTACAAATTAGTTACTTTATACACTAGATGCATTACCCAGACACTGCCACCAACTGTGCCTTTGATATGCATAGACAGGAAAGAGGGAGGGAGGGAGGCAGGCAGAGAGAAGAAGGGAGAGGGAGCTTTTTTCTCTGGCAGGGATTATTTCAACCTGCCCATCTCACCATGCTTAAAAGCTTTGCAGAATCACATCTCTGTGCTAGCCAGCCCAGTGCCAGGTGTTCCAAATCTGTCCAATCAAATTTCTGTATCATATATTTCAAAGATAAAAATAGATCGTCCTGTATATAGTAAAGATCTCATCATTTAACATTCTTTTAATTTTAAAAAAAGATACACTGTGAGCATCTGAGCCTATATATTGCTTGAAGTGGAAAAAATAATTAAAAATCAGTCCACTGAAATGGCTTCCAATGCAGTAAAAATGCAAAACTTTTTATCTAAGTTAAGAACAATGGTATATATGTAAATATTTAGACTAGTAAATCAGTCTTTGTTTCTCTCCATAGAACTCACTTAAATGCATACATTATTCTGAAAAGCTAGAAGGAACTGTGCTAAATTAAGCACAGCAGAGTTTTTTGCCATCTAGCTCTGAGCTTTTTACATTCAGGGGTTATTCTTTTGGAACTTGCTCAACTCTATTTTATGAACAATGTATCTAATGGCCTTGCAGCAAAAGAGTAACATCATTAATACAAATTATTATAAATTTGTGTCTGTGGCTAAATAGCATTTGGGATAGCCCAGTCTTCTGCATGATAGGGTGAGGATAGGGTTTTGCTATCATTCTCCCCTTTGCAAACCTGAAAGCTCAGATATCCTCCTGCTTCCACTGGAGTTGTACTTGAGCAGGGAAAACTCCACTCTGTATAAATGGACTGAACTGTTGGACTGAACCAACTCTTGTCACATCACCTCCAAGGAGAGAACACACATAGCAGGCTGCAGATCTCCGCAGCTCAACAAATGCTTATGTGGTTCGTACAAGGTGAAATAGTTGCAACAGAAAAGAGTAGAAAACCTTCCCACAGGACAAACCATCTAGCCACTTGGTTAGAGATCTTGTTCTGGCAGTGATTAACGCTGCTTCAAGGCTGCCGAGGCAAGTAACTGTGGTCTAAGCAGCAAAACATGGCAGATGCAAAAGAATTATCTTTGATTTTACTTTTTTAAAAATAAAGATTTCTGAATTTGATGAAAATCACAAGCTATCTCAGGTTCACACTGGGCATGATTTTTTTTTAAAAAACTCTTCCTTTGGCTACCAAATTGAAAAGCAGTTATTGTTCCAGTTGTAATTATAACACCACATACCCATGAAAAACACATCAGCTATCACCAGTGCATTCTTTCCCCGACTGTGGTTACATGTAAATGTACCAAATTAATGTTCAAAGGTGTGTGTCCATACAAGAAGGATAAACATGCATTTGTACACACAGACTAAAAAGACAAAAAACCCTTAAAACCCTACAAACTTAGCTGAGCAGTTGAAGTTCTCAAAAATGAGTAAGTCAAGAGTCAAGTTTATAACAGATACAATAGGTTATTTTGTTAGATCTGAGACATTATATTGTAGTGGGTCCCATACTCAAACCAACAGATAATTCTCAATCTTCTCATTTACTTGCTACATGGCAAGTTCATAAATGTTTCCATTAATAAGTAAGAAATCACAGCTGAGGATCACTGTGAAGACTGTCCAGATAACTGGTGATCTAATAACTATTTGGGGAATCCATGTTTCATTAAAGATGTTTTGGTGATTGATGCTCTGAAACAGAGCATGTTTTATAAGGTTACAAACATATCCTGAACACGAATAAAAATAATGTTGTAATGTGCAATTCAGTAGCAATAATGTATCCTTAGGGGCGGTTTAATGTCAGCATTTCATGACTTGTAACAGCGTAACCTCAGCACTGCACTAATAAAGGATGTTTTCTCATTTGTTGGGTACTCGTCTGTTTCACAGGTTGGGATTATGCCTACAGAGAAAAGTATAGCAACCAAAAGTGCTAGAAAACAAAATTCAGCATTTGTTCAACATTCATGCAAAGACATTTTTGAGCACTGGGGGAAAGTATATTGTTAAGCAGTATCAGCTACTTTTATGCCCACAACAAAAGAAAAGCTGCAATGACTCAAGGAGAAAACGAGTCCTTAGAGGAGGTTGAAAATAGATGTGATCAGATACTGGTGCTGAAAACGCAAATTAGCAGGTGGAAATTGTGATCATCTAGGGGATGCTCACTGTTCTGATGACTAATGGTGACTCACTAATATCTGTTTGGAAAACTCTTTACAATGGGAAACCAAAGAAAGTAGTTTCAGATTAAAATATAAATAAAGATTATATTGTGCCTGTCTGATGGTATTTGAATTTATGCTATTAGATGGTTCTAATAGCATAAAGGACATCAAAGCTCATGGCAGAAAGCCTTGCAGTTGTTCACTGCAATGCCTTCATAAGTTCATTCATTATTAATCTTCTACTAACATATTCGGACAAATGTGCATTTATAAAAAACATCCCTCATGCAAAATCTGGTCCCAAGTGACTGTGAATATTCATACTCATGACACAGCAGTCCATTTTCAATAATTTCTGCTTTTAACTGATTTTAAGCTGAACTGTTTGTATCCCAGGATTCAAGACAAATCCCCTTTTGAAACTGTGTTGGAAAGCAATGTGGTTTTTTTAATTTAAAATGTAAAAGTCTGTTTTTCCACCCTGGCTGAGTTCTAAGAGAATGGAAGAGAATCTGTGAAGGATATAGAAACATACTCATTTTGCAAAGACTAGTTCAGAATGCTGTGTCCTTTAAAAGCAGATCTGGCAAAGTGGTTCACTGGAGAGCTTTTCATCCACTTCAGTGCAAAGTCATCTTTCTTAGCATAACACATGGTCAGAGTGGTCTGGGTAACCAGGCTCACTTTGCAGTGAAGTGCATTAGGGAACAGTCCTGTAATCAACTCCTCCAGCTGACCTGTGACCGATAACTCCAGCTACTGGCTAACAACAAACAGAAGAAAGCAGTAATGTTTTCAGCTCCCCTGGCTAGATCTTGAAAACAGACATCTGTCTGAGCATTATTTCCAAACGTCAGTAGCCCCAACTTTTTTTTAACTGAGCCCTGGACGTGTGGAAATTGGTTAGGTTTTCATTTGAACTGTACATTACTAGCCAGGATACAGATTTTTTTGTTTTTGAGTGTGGCATGCAATTATTACAACAAAATGAAAGTACCAAAGCTGGGCGCACTGTGCAAAGTCATGTCCCGAATTACTCGAGTACCAAAACAGGACCACATCAGGAGGAACTGCTGAGCTACTTTCTTCAAAGAGCCTTGTCTCTTGGCAGCTACCTGCAAGAAAACAGATATACCTGATGTGGAGAAACTTTTATCTCTATCACCTGATACAGGTGAATGATGCACATATCTGTCATCTTTTTCATACTGAAAAACTATTTATCATTACCTTCACATTAAAATATGCGCTAAAAATATCAAAAAACAAAAAAGCCCCATAAAATCTTACACAAAAAGCCACCTTGGAACTATATACAGCCTTTGGAAAGAGGAAATAAGGAAGTATTTTTCAACACCAAGACTGAATTTTCTGTATAAATAATGAGAAGACTGCCAAAAAATTGCTCTGATTGAGGTTGTGGAGTCTCCTTCTCTGGAGATATTCAAGACCCTCCTGGACGCCTTCCTGTGTAATTTCGTTTAGGTTCCTGCTCCGGCAGGGGGATTGGACTGGATGATCTTTCGAGGTCCCTTCCAATCCCCAACATTCTGTGATTCTGCATGTGTGATTCCTCTTAACCTAATTACTTACATGTTCATTCTTGCTTCTTAGTCAAGGAAGCAACTGATAATCAAGAACACTTGATCTACACTGAAAATTTATAAAAATATTTCAATTAAACTTTACTATTGAATATAAAACATTTTGTTCAGTCATGTTTTTATTTTTGTGAATTAACGTAGTCACTTTACTAGCAAAAATACTTTCCAGAAAGCACACTTTAGGCATCAGTTCTTCAAAAATTTATTTATCAGTCATGTGCGTTAAAGAATTAGGTTCATCCAATTAGCTGATAAAATTAATGTCAAGTTCTTAATGAAAATTACCAGTTATTGTCTGAATTTTAAATTGCATTCCACTGACTAAAAGAAGAGTTCCCCAAAACTATAAAAATATTTGAAGTAACATGGGAACGTATCTGCTGGTTTCTGTATGGATCTTTGGCAGCAAAGAGAGAGGGTAGCATTTTTTTTCCCCCACTACTTCTTAGCTCTAACAACTGGAATGAAGAAATTATAATAGAGCATCCTAATACAAAGTATAGTTAGTGACATAAGTTAAAATAGTTTCATACTTTATGTAAAGTTATGGTGATGCCTGATCACTTTTGAAAATATTTTCTAAAGATTTGCTAGTAGGTTTCTGCATGCACTTAAAATAAAGTAGAAGCTCTTGGTATACTGAATCAGCTCAAAATGTAACGTAAACTTGTCCTTGACTGAATGGTAATGTAAACTTTCTTCCTTATATTAGAACGTATATAAATGTACTAGCTAGCCTAAATATCCTTTTCATTAAAATCTTAAAAGGCCAGACTAGATTATGCTTTTTATTTGCACTATGCAGTTGGGATGACTCTGAACTGATCTCTGCATATCCCTGAAATATTTATGTGATTAGAAACCTCAACCCTGTTCCATTCTTGAATATCATCTTTTGGGACAGAATAGACAAGAGCAGAAAAAAGCAGAATCCTGAATGTGAGCAGTTCTCATACTGAGCATGAGAAGTGGTAAGATTTTGCCCACTGTTGCTTTACTCTTGCTTATTACCAATGCCTGGGACTTTCCCCCACCCCCCTTTCTATTTTTGGTAAAAATCTATGACCTGAGTAGAGTTCATAATGCACATCAGTGAGTCAGGTCCTTACTCCTGCTTACCAACCTTTACAACACATCTGTCCACCATGGAATCCAGCCACTCGATGTACGACTCAATGGGGGACTGCTCCTCCAGAAGGTGATCAAACTCCTGATACACTGGCAGACAAAGAAAAAATAGCCTACCTCAGTAACTGGATTTCATTTTGAACAAAAGAGAAACAAATAGAAAAAACTTCCAATAACATTGCAGGTTTTCTGTGGTTTTTTTATAATAGATTGCTTAGCTACAACAAATACATCTTTCTTGGTGTTGACCCAGTAAGTTTGCTTGGTCTCTTTTCTTGTTTCGACTGAAAGTGATGGAGTTATTGGAAGTGGTATTTTACTGTGAGCAAATCAAGAGCTATTGTTTGAAATTAGTCTTTTGATTTAAGCTTCAGTTGTCTGGTGTGCCCGGAAGTGAAATGTTTATGGTGTTCTCTACGAAGAGTGTGAAGCTAGGCCTTGACCCTGGTGATGAAAAAAGGTCATGCATGAAATTGATTTAGAAATGCCTAAAGAATCTTCTAGACACCAAGTGGATGAGTATTGTTGATGGGGCTCTCTTCTGTATAATGCTTTAGTTGCAAAAACATGATTTAACTGCTCCAAATCATCTATTTGCAATGCCAGACACACAAAGCATTTCCATAAACTTCTACTTCTTCAAAACAAATTGCTACCAGTGCACAAATGCTGTACTTAATTTATCAATAAGAGTTTCAAAAAGCAACCTGCATACTTTTTAACCTCTCCCAAGTACAAATATTCATATTTTATCATAGAAAGTAAAACCAATAAAGTCATTCAACTGCAGCTCTTAAAACTGCAAGTTTTCAGTTTATTTATGAGAATCAACGGCTGGAAGATAAAGAATCATGTGCTTTGACACCCTAAGAAACTATTTTTCAACTCAGCTACAATAAAAGGCCAGGTAAGTCAAGAAGAAAGATACTTTCTATCTGCTGTGTTACAGGAGGATCTCAATGTGCTGTGCATTTCCATTTATGCTTAATTATAAATAACAGAAGTAAGGAATTTCCCACCATAAGAAAGATTGTGAAGGAGGTAAAGCTTAGAGATGATAGCTAGAGAAGTGAGACAGAGAGGCTATCTGATAATTATACAAAGAATAAGCTCCCTGGTCTCTAAGTTGGATCTAGGAATGCATTTGCTTTACACTTGACTTTAACTTTGTCTTACTTAGACTTGCAAAGGCTGGATGGTCAGAAACATTGTTTGGGGAAGAAGGGAAACAACGATGTTTGGGCAACCTTGAATGGACAACCTCTATTCAGGACAGGATCACAAGGAAATCTAAATATTGATTCCTTACCTGAGTATTTGACTGGACAAAAACTGCCTGATACAACAGATGAAGTAATTCATATGCTGTGCAAAGAGGGGAGCAAGAGTGGAAAAACAAATCAGTTGCCTGCTTTGCTGCTGGAGCAATGCAACTGTGTACAACAACCTATTTGAAAAAAAAGTAACTGTTTAGCTTTTAGTGACTGTTAAAAATACCTCAACAGGATCTGATGAAGAGGGAATAAAGAAGAAACCATGTCAGAGACAGCTACCATAGCAGAACAGGAAAGAGCTTCTTGTACCCAGTGATTTTTCTCCATTTTTCTCTAAGCTTGCTTATAAGTTTATAAGCTTTTATTTTTTCTTCCCAGTTACAGTAGCTGGAACTTGTACTTCCTTGATTATTGCCACGAATGTGAAAGCAGGCCTTAATTCCATGTCATATGAGTCACACAGAGTGTGATCTTTGAAAAAAATCTTTGGTCTAATAAAATAAACATCAAAGATGAGAGGAAAAAAAAAAAATCCAAGTTCTAGAATAATTTCTATACATGTCTGCACATCTCAGTGGAATCCCATCTCATGATGAACATTCATATTAGGTTACCATTTCTAGGTAATTGCTTATTGGACTATATGGGCCTAAAATATGGAAAAATATGTTCAAATCCATTAGACTTCAGGAAAATTCCATTTGATTTGCTTACACTTAAGTGTGTATTTAAATAGTTAGCACATAAAAGAAAAGCTTTCCTAAACAGCAAGGATTTTCTGATTGAGAGCCAAAACTGTTGCTGCTACGAGGGATTATAACTTTGAAAACTCTTTCTTTTTGGTGGAAGGATCTTGGCTAGATACTGAAAACATAACAGATGACAGAAGGATGCACCCAGCTTCTG
Organism: Antrostomus carolinensis; assembly: GCF_000700745.2. Lineage (NCBI taxonomy): Eukaryota > Metazoa > Chordata > Aves > Caprimulgiformes > Caprimulgidae > Antrostomus > Antrostomus carolinensis. Next base: position 18,435 of record NW_010318939.1, on the reverse strand, counting down.
GACCCAGTTTCACTACATGCTACCTCCCCTGTTGCCACGTCAAGTATCTATCTCAAAAGGGAAGAGGGCCATGTCAGGAAATGAATCAAGGGTTAAGAAGGAGCAGAAAGAGTACCAAGCACCTCTTGCTGGAAAGCAGAGCTAACAGAGACAGCAAGACCCATCCCTAAACTGAGGAGAAGATTTCTAGTGTTAACACGGTGGAATGAGTGCCAAAATCAACTTTGCAGGGCCCGGTATGCATGTGAAAGTGTCACCCCTCCTCTTCCCAGTGACTCACTGAAAGAGTTACCCCACTAGCAAACCTACCCTTGCAGGGCTCCCACAACTGGTTGCCCGGGTTGCTCCCCATTAAGGCTGGTTCTGGATAAAAGATGACTGGTCCTCCTCGGGAGAGAGATGGCAATACAACAGGTAGGTTCACAGGGAACTGAGGTTATTAACGATGCTAAAGACAAAGTTGGTCACCTCTGATGCCTCAGAAGTACAAACTCAATGTGCTGAGAGTTACACCCAAGCTTACAACCATGCACTCTTGCTGGTCAATGTAAGTTAAATATTACATGTACCAAAGATCTTTGACTCTAAAACCAATTTGCCAACACCTCCAAAGTAACTTTTCAGTTCATGCCCTTCACTATGCTAGGCAGAATCTAAATTAGTCAATGAGCTTGCTTGATGTGGGACTTCTACTTACTTATAAAAGTTCAGGGTAAAAGCTTACCCCATCAAATTATCTTGTTTATGAAAACACTGTGCAAAATGGAGATTTTTATAAATAAAATTTTACAAGGGACTCAAATACACAGTCAAAGTGTCAAAGTCATTCAAAAGACAGCAATCCTGCAATTGTACAGCAGGAGAGACTGGACTTTGCCAGGTTCAATGGTTAACTCGTAGATTTAGTTTGCTCAAGTTCGTGGAAAAAAAATCTTCCTGAATTTGAGTGCAACTTTTGTGCCATTGGCTGTTCTGGATACTAGAAAGAAACTCAATGGCAGAGGGCCCAGATCCATGCCTCAAGATATAAGACTTTGACAGGGCTTTGCTTTACATTTTGATAAATGTCTTTATATTTATCTTAAGCCTCCAAGCAAACCAATGGCTGCAAAAACAGTATGACCTTCACTGAGCTTTGTTTCCAGCAGGAAACTGAGTTCACCTGGCTTTATTTGAGGGTTCTGCTCTTACATTGTATGATGAGCTTTCTGTGTTCTTCCCGTGAGTCCTCCATAGTATAGAGGGTTTGTTTGGTAATGCTATTCAGATCCACATTCCTCCAGTCCTCCAGCATTTGAAATGTGATGTCTGCACTGTGGATCACTGTTCTTGATGCCTGTAATCCAATCCAATCTATTCATTAGTTCATGGTTTATTAGGTTAAAAAATAGTCTTTATCCCCTTTTATGCTTCCTTAGCTAGGCTCACTGAGTTGATTCTCCTCAGGGACCCCCACCCACCAGCCTGATGGACATTACAGGGCCATCTAATCACAGATAACTCACAAGTGATTTTGCCTATTTAATCAACTGCAAGTATTTTGTTTGCATCCACCACAAACCCTGATGATGAGCAACCCTGATTTGGTGGTGCTGTTACTAGACTCCTCAGTCTCTAACAGCTCTGTTGGTTTTCTTGACTAGCTTCAGCACAAAACCAAAAAACAAGAAAAATCAAACCAAAACCAAACAAATCCCACTCAGGTTTGCACCCTCCCCTCTCCCAAATGATGAAGACTCTCGTTCTTCCTTCAGCCACATGAAAAGATTAAAGCTCATCTGCCATCAGATCTGCTTCTTGGCTGGTTGAGACAGGGATCTGCAGTTGATAATGGGGAGGATGGGCTGAGAGGAAAGGAAAAGACCCAAGGTCATGGTCTCATAACATACACCAGATCTCTGTAAGTTAAGCAGATATGATAACCCAAATTAAGGTTATCAGCTTCCTCAATGAAATGATGCATTTGAAGAGTCCTTCATCTAAGTAAACTGTTTGATCCCAGGTCTGCTGCAGAAGGTTGTGGTCTCTGTATCACGATTTCCTCCAAATCCCTATGGACCTCCAAAATTCAGTGATGATCCACAATGTTTGGGGAAAGGTAGCACTGGCATCTCTGCCTCCACCACTAAAATAATGGAGGAAGAGATCTACAGAGAAGTCCTTAAAGGAGTGGGTTTTTTTCCCCAGAGCTTCTTCCTGTGGGCTTCACCACTCACAGGGTTAACCTGGGGTGTTGTGTACACCTTCCAAAAGTGGAACTTTCAGTGTGACAGAGAAAACAAACAGTCTGCTTCAATATATGGGTAAAACATCAATGAAATCAATGCATCCTCCTCCTTTTTATACTACACAGAATTTGGCCTCATGAATTTTTGATAGGTAATTGTGATCTAAACTGGTGAAAAGCAAACACTTCAGAGTAGTTTTTATATTAACTTGCTACGGTTGCAAGAATATTTCTATTTAAAACCCCAGTGGTTCAACCATTTTCATTTTTACTAATTTGCATTTGATTTATAATATACAATTAGACATTGAATTTTTTGTCAGGCATATAGAAATTCTTGCTTTGCAATAGGCCTGATACAAACCACACTCTGAAATCAAAGGAATGCTTCTCATTTATTTAATGGAAATGAACCATTTCTTCAAATCAAATAATAATTTTGTTTCATAAAAGTTCCCTGCTGAATTTAATGATGAAGGGTTGCCAGTTCTCTAGAAAAGCAGTTTTTGCTTATTACTTTTTGATTTCGTAAAGATGGTCACAATAAGAATTGGAGGCAAACTGCTAACATTATCTCTTCCTCTTTGGGTAAAGTCCAGCCTGTCAATTCATAAAACTATTTGAAAAGTCAGTGCAAATGGCATTCAGCTAACTTGGGTAACTGAAATATTTACTTGGCAGAGATGATTTAGTGATGTCTGTCGCCGGAGTATTTGTGAGAATCTTCTGGACACTGCAGGAGAGAAGAGATACATATTTACATACCGTGCTAAATAAAGAAAATTATTTCTGAAAATACTAAATTAAAACAAGAACCCCAAAAATATATCCAGTTTCCTATGTACCATTGTGGCCTAGTTTTAACTTAGTTTAAACCTTGACCTAAAACCTTAAATCTGGACGCTCAATCGATTTTATAGAGGTATATTACAAGCAATGATTTATAGATGCTGTGAATAATGAGATGACAAGAAAAACGTAGAGGACAATGGAAGAGCTTCGCTTGTTCGGCATAGCAAATTTTTCTCTTGATACACAAAGGAACTGAAGACCAGAAAGAACTATTTAATAGAAAGAAAAATGTTGGTGCCAGAACAAATGGGCGTAAAATAACGATAGCTACATCATGTGTGGAAATTAGAAAAGGTTGCTAAGTCTTCATGCAAACAAGTTTTGGAGGAGTCTGACTGGACAAGTAGGAGCTAAAATCTGTTTCAGGTAGAATTTGATCAAAATTTCTGAAATAGATTACAAGATATACTAACATGCTATGGGGTAAGATGACCATAGAGGTATTTGCTGGTCCTCTGCTCCTATTTTAGATCTTTGAAGCAATAAGGACCTTGTATTGAGATATTTCCTATACTTGGATTTTAAAATGTTGTATTGTGCATCTTTTGCCTGAAATCCATGACTCAGGAACCGCAAACCTGACCAAGGCTTGCAGTTACTCCTGGCAGTATCTCCATTGGCTGTGTACACTATCACAAATTCTGATGAGGAGTAAACACTTGCAGAAGCAACATAGGCTCATGTAAAAGCTAGGATGTTCTCAAGTTTTTTGTTATATTAAAATCACTAAAGACTTGCAGACCTATCCAAGCAGACATTAGATGTGGACACAGAGTAGGTTTTCCCTCTGTACTGTACATAGAGGCAGTTAAAGAGTACAGATTAAGAATACAAAATGTATTGTCTGTCTCTTTTTCTCTCCCTATAAGATGGGAAAAGATTTTGCTGTTGCAGATTCTTGGTATTTCTGAACTGACAAAGATGTGATAAAGCTGTGAATAAGTTCTGACTTTGTGTAACTTTTAAAATAAATTAGTAAACAATGCAAAATACTTAAAACTAGTTGTTCCATTCTGACTGTTCTCAGTAAAATATACACCTAATTTTCCATGCTGATCAAAACAGTTAATCCTTCTCCTAAATTAGTTTTTTTTTTTCCTTTAACTTTGTGGTGTGGAATTTAGTGCTCATGAAAGGCAAAGAATTGAGAGCCGTGAAATAAAGCAGGCTTCATCAATAGGTGATGTGCACTGCAGGCGTCTACAAAGCACGTCTGAAAAGGACTAGTGCCCTTTCCTGTGGTGACAGGGTAATTTGATCTCCTTCATTTTTAACTCTGGCACTTTTTTGAGTAAGGGCCTCAAGCTGTATTCAAATTGTGCTAGCCTAAAGGTTTGTTTAATAATTTCCTTTGCTTAATATCATCCCTAATGTTTGCTTACTATCAACAAAATTAATTTCTTAGCAGAAGCCACAAGAAAGGAAAAGCATTTCTCATTTTGAGCAGAGCCTCATTTCACTAAATGAAATTGGTTCTCATGAACAAGTGGAGACTGTAAGTGAATGCAAGATTTTGATGCTGACAGGTTTTAATTTCTGAAAGAACACTAGTCTCACTTCCAATTAATTTGTAATCAATAAACACTATATGCATCCTAGGTTAACAGGAGAGAGATCGGGCAATACCTACATTCAAATTTGATATTTCGTAGATTTTCTGGTAAATCGTGGAGAGCTACTTTCAGCCACTCATCCAGTTGCTTTGCAAACTTTCGGATCACCTGCGTCAAACTGAAAAGAGAAATCACTGCATAAGAAATATGTTTACTCTGCCTTATTCTAATAGCTGTGAATGTGTGAAGACTATGGGTCAGTTATTTACAACTCTCTATTATGCAGAGTTGTTGACATATTTTGGTTTGTAGTCGTGAAGAAAAACTTCTGAAAATGTTTGCAGGAAAAAGAAAACATATCTCAAAACCTCACAAAGAGTGAAAGTCTCTGAACAGCACTGCATTCATACTTAAAACCAGTATTTTTAGTTTGAAATAAAATAATTCCCACTCTGTACAAACTTTAGAATATAAAATCACAACTCTTTAAAGAAGACAATAGATCGAGCTTTGGATTTCAGCTCAGCTGTGCCCATGTTTATATAGATGTACACAGGAATGTGTAAGTGAAGCAACAACTAACTTTGCTGCGGGCTGGAGCCAGCAAGTGGGTGATGATGATGGGGAGGAACTTCCAGGCCAAGCCCGCACAGGTGGGGGAAGTGGAGGTGGAGCAGGACTGCCTGCTTATCTCTGCACAGGACAGGAACCTTCCCAGGCAAGTGAGATTTCTCTCCTCTCCCTTACTACCCTTTTCTGATGGCTCCATCATTTCCTGATAAACTTGGTAGGCAGCTTGTTCTGCCTTTCTTCTTGGAACTGCTCAGTATAAAATGAAAGTTTCAGGGAAGTGCAGTGGGGTGTTGTGCAGGGGAGCCTAATAGTTGGTCCTGCCAGACCGAGCTGCACTGCCTGTAGCAATACTTGAGGTACACAAATGAGAGAGAAGAAGCAAGAACATTTCCCTCTTTCAGCCAGGCAGCTGTTTGTCCTCCTAACATTCTGCACTGAGAACAGAGCTGGTAAAATAAACATGTCCATAGGTCTGTTCTGCTCCACGCAGACACCTAACAGGACAGGGGATGGATGACAACTGATACGTGCACTAGAAAGTGGCCTTTCTGGACAGCCAACATTGGTTCCCAGGAAGTCCCTCAGAGGATTCTGGCTGAGTCAGCAAGATTTCCTTCAGGAGCTTCCATTGCAATGAGACCCTTCTTCACCCCCTCCAGTGCAGGCTATGGCTTAATAGCCACAATCTGGCCCTTTATATGCATTACAAAAGTCTATATTCACACTCAAGTCTCTCCTTATTTGCTATGAAAGAACTAAGCAGCTTGAGAAAAGGACTGCTGTTCTGTTTAATCCTTCCAATGAAATAGATTTGGGGGGGTGAGGGGCAAAGCCTGTAAAAATGTACATGTCTTATCAAGGAAAGCCAATACTTAGGACAGGTTTCTTGTGGAAAAAAACACTTTACCTGTACTGTAGCAGTCATACAATGTGCATAGGAGAGCAGAACATCTTGAAAACATTTGCCATAACTACAGACTCTTTAAAATCTTGGGGGCAAAATATACAACACCAATAATAAACTCCTAGAGCGTATATTCTTAACAATATTCTTAAGAAATTACTCAATCTCAGGAAGGCATCAGTCACTAAACTTGTACGCAGATATTTAGAAAAAGAAAGTTTCTTGGTTACACTTTTTGCTGTGAACTGCTGGTTGTTGTCCCGCTTTACCTACATAAGCAAGACTTCTTGGACTCAGATGAGCTCCAGTTAGAAAGACAACAGCTGAGATCTACCCCATGGGATGGAAAAGTGAACTTAGCTTTGAAACAAAGGAGACAAATACTTGTTAATATTAATAAAGTGATCCCAAAATAAGCATGTATCTGTTCTTCATAGGATAGTATTTAAATTAAACCAGTTTGTCCAAAACTTCACAAGTATGATCTTCATGTTTTATACTCCTGGCAAGGAGAATAATAATAATTGGGTTCCAAGACTGTAAACAGAGACAAATGCTTAGGTTGCAGTGTCTGAATATGCATGTGGGTATTTACAAAGAGAGCAGCCAGGCCAACTCCTCTTTTCACTACAATTCAGAATACTGTTATGTTGTTATCCCAGACTGTCTGAAATTTTCAGAAGATGGTGTGGCACTCTACAGCGTGCAGATTTCTGATATTACCTGAAAGTTGAGACATGACTATCAGCTTCACGTTAATAAGCCAAGAAGAAGATGGTATCCCTTATCATATCCTTTATCATACAAAAAATATCAAGTTTTTAACAATAAAAGTCTTGTTAAAATCTGAACATTTCTTCAGGAACTTGTCAGCTCTTCAACTCCTTCAAATTGACACTGTGGTTTAAACTCAGGAAATGGGTGGCAGCAAGCAGCTTTGTGAGAGCTGGTGCCGTTCTTGAAGAAAAGATGCATAACAGACAACTGAGCTAAAAGTGCCAGTGCTGCTAGCTATACTGACCTGTCAGGTAATGCTTGTAGTACCGTTGGCATCAAAACTCCAGAAATTGCTTTGTACAAAATTGAATCACAAACTCCCACTATATTCACTACAGTTGAAGAACCCAATACAGGCAGCATATGAGGAGGCATCCCTTGCCAAAAGTGCAGAAGAAAACTTTGAACCTGGAATCACAAGAAGAAGCAGGAATTTTGAAGTTAAAACAATCAAAGGCTAGAAATACAATTTTCCTTAAATGGCCCTGCTTATATAGCACCTGTTTCAGCCCCATATCTGGACTGATGGTGTGCAACACAGGCAAGGCACATTCCTTAGACAAGCTTATACTATAACACAGCGCACAATGGGACACTCTTGAATCAGTGGCACGGTGTCCTTGTGTTAGTACAGTAGAGAGGTTCAGGGGAACCACCATATTTTTACCAGCGGTGAGTGTAACTCTTTGGTTTCCACATGTCAACCCTTTTTCTCTCTCTTTGCTCTGTCTCTGTATACAAAGGAATGTGATCTAGGGCTTGGTGTAGGGAGGGAGAGGTGGATAACACATGGCTTACAGGGCTCAATATACCATTTTTTGTCTTCATTTGGGGAAGAAACACTCTGCTTTTGGATTTATTCTTTCCTCCACTATGAAGGAAAGAGGAGAAAGAATGGAGAAGGAGAAAAAATAAAATGGGGAGGAGATTTTAGTCAGCAAAATATACTTCTGAAAATTTTCATTTATGAAATAAAGGCATTATTCAGTGAATGATATGGTCAGTTCTACAGCAGTCAGGACACCAACGTTCCTGAGAGATAACCTTTTGCACACAACCCGTACTGAAATACCACACTAAGTACAGTAAAGAATATTTTCCATTAATATGTTGTTGCTGCTCAGCCCTTTCCCCCACATTGATCCTGATTAACAGATTCCCTAACAAAATACAACATCCTGCTACTAAGAAAGGTTTCTGAGACTCATTCAGCAAAACTTCCTGAATATGTGCCACTTATTTCTCTCATCTGGAAACATCTAGACTGGGTACAATGACTTAAAAGAACCTCAGCTTTAAAACAGAAGAATGTGAGAATTAAATAGTGAGAGGAAGAAAAGCAGGGAATTTCTTGCCATTGTTCAGAAGGCAGAGACAAAAGACTTGTTTCCTTTGATTTTTTCCAGAACCTGAATATCATATTTGAATCAGGCCCTCAGCATATCTATAGTCAGATTTTTTTTCTGAACTAGATGCCTTCGCCGCACGTAATATAAAACTGCTTGCATTCCAGGTTTTATTTTTTCAGCTCTAATTATAGAACTGTCTGCATGTGCTGCCAGAAAACCCTCAGATTCAATCAGATACGCAACAGGTACAGTCCTTATCCATCTCTAATGGACTGTATCAACTGCTGAGCTGCACTTCAGTCCAACTGAGCAACTGGAGACTCCAGCTACAGCTTTCTGGGATGTCTAGGAAGCAGTAGGCCCTGCACTGCCCTGCACCTTTGTTAACAGACCAGCACAGCCCAGCATTTTGGCTGTGGCACTTGCCCTGAGTTTGTGCTGAACACTCAGGAATTCCTTCAAACAGCTCAGTCTCAACTCAAAGTTTAGAAAAGTGGTGGTGGACACGCTTCTTGGGTTGTAAGAACTGTATTGTCCAACATCTTGTAAGGGGATATTGCTACCTTAATCTTGCTGAAAAATTGAGAGACAAAAACATTCCCATTGCTTTTGTTCCTCTAACTCACATAGTGTTATAAGTGAGATTTAATGCTGTTGTCCACATATTATGTACTCAAGTATAGCTATTGTTCATCATTCGTGAAAAGGGTCAGCCACCACAAAGCCATAAGTTTGTAATATCACATTCAAAATAAGCTCTCAGATCCATTAATACCTAATGTATCATTAAGCTACTGTAGTTTCCAACCATACCTCATCAAAGTTTGCTCTTATTACAGTGTCTAGTATCCTCTGACAGTGAGTTCTATACATCATAATAAAGGTAGAAACCTGAAAAAGAATGAGAGGGAGACACACAAAAGATCATTCTACTTTAAGAAATTGGCCTTTAAAACTATCAGAATATAGAGAACAAAAAAATAAGTTTTCTTCTTATCTTACCTATGCACAATTGCAAAAATAATGAAATTGGTTAGAGTCTAGTTAGATTAGTTAGATTAGCTTTAAGATGAGTTTTCTTCTTAAAAGTAAATTCTCCCTTTGAATTCATGGATTTTTCTATGTCAATGGGGATTCTTCAAATGTAAGAGGAGCAAAAAGCCTCAGTGAGATCAAAGACGAGAATGTGGCCCTAATTAGGACATAAAGAACTATAAAACCCTATTCTTTCGTCCACTTTACATTGATACTACACATGTGAATAGCATCACAAATCTAGCAAGCTCAGCCAAGAGCAGACAGAGCACTTTTGTCATATGTGCAGATAGGATTCTCTTAATTTCCAGTCTAGAAGGATAAGAAATGCACTGTCCTTCTGCTCAAGAAGGCATCAGAACTGTTTTTCAGTTTGCCATCAAATGAATTCGCAGATTAAAGAGCTTAAACATATTTAAAAGCAGTTACCTTCAAACCTCACCTGTTATTTGTAATGTAACTTTTTAAAAAAAACCATGCATGGGCTTTAGAAATATTGTACAGCTGATATACTCCCCTATTTTAAGGGAATATATTTCTATTACATGAAGTAATTAAGTCCCCCATAAATAAAGTCAAAACATTATTAAACTTATTCTAATTTAAAGTCTTTATATTTTAGATAAACTCTTCATCCAGGGAAAAATCCCAAGACAAGCTGAGAAAATATTTCCAAAGTGTTACCTTCTCCTCTGGTAGACTGGCTGGCAGATTTAGATCTTTGACATTTGGAAACTCTGGCAGTAATGTTCCCAGTTTGGATCGTGGTGAATACGCCACTGTCTGTTTGGTTACTTCTTTTTTTCCTGTTTCGTTGACCCAAGCTGCTCCTTTTTTAGAATACATTACATCGTAATACTGGGAGTTCTCTTTAACTGCAATTCCGTAATAATGGTACCTGACACAGAGAAACGTATATTTTATAAAGCAGATTGTTATCAAGTTAAAAAAAAAAATATGGGGGTAAGAGAAACTCATAATGCTAATGATTTCTACAGCAAAATGAACTGTGCAATAGTTTATATATTATTAACAAGCATTGATTCAGTAGCAGAACATTGTAGTAATGTATTGGGTTTCCAATTTTCATTCCTCCTGGTAAAAGTAGCTCTCTTCAGAGTTAATAAAGCTGACTGTTGCAGGGCAGGAAAATAATGGACTTCAATTTTTTTTCTTCTTATGAGGAAAAAAAAAAAGCATCCTAGAGCTACTTGTTGGCAGAGCTCTGCTATGCAGTTGCTCCTTTAGTTTAGCAATAAGTAGAGGTCTCTGGACTGGCTCTTCTGTTGTTATTTCAGCTCCCTGATTCTCAGACTGTTGAGGGCTGGTTTGACCCCTGAAAAGTGGGAGTCTTTGTTGCAAGTAAGTTGATAAGAAATGTTTCAAAAATTGAAAACACTTCAGTGAAAAGAGAGGGGGGAAAAAGGCTTTTGCTGTAAAGCAGTGAAGTAGGAAACATACAGTTCAATATTATTTGTATCATAAGTTACTGTCAGCGCTGGGCTTAGATCAGGCAGAGATACTACACAACACTGTAACTGTCTGTCCAGACCACAGTGGGAGTTACACAGTGTGGCTGTGCTATAAAAATGGATTGGTGGCCTTATGGCACAAGTTTGTGCTACACCTTAGCTTTATTATGCATGTTAATGGAAGCACTGATTATCCAGTTTAACTCTTGCATCAAAGCAGCAAAGGTAATCTTATTCTTTCCATAATTTTCTAACTTTTATTTCAGTTTCTCATCTGTAGGCACCACCAACAGCTAAGTTTTTAGTGACTACAAAAGGCATCACAAGATTCTATTGCTCGTATACTTTTGAGTCACCCTGCTTTCCTAGAGGGCATTTTCAATGATCTTCCAGTTCTCTCCTTACAGCCTAGCAAAAGCCTATCAGACCATGATGAGACACTCTCTTCCAGATCCCACTACGATGGCAAAAGTTACCATCTCTTAATACTTGTTGTACTCCTCAGACTGTTACTGATTTCAGAGTGCTGACCGCAGATCTGTTCACTTGAATGGACCCAGGTTCACTTTAAGCAAAATTAGCTGGTTTTACAAAGGTCATCGATTAAATGAGTGAAAAATAGAATCTAAGTGATGGTAGTTGAAACTAATGCAGGTCACTTTTTTTCATTTTTTCACTCACAGTCATTCACCCACAGATCAGTACTTGTCAATCTCCAGCAGAAAGTGGTGGCAAAGAACTGGAAGCCCTAATCTTGTCTACCAGCACAGATGGGCTGAGAGGAGGCCTGGGGAGCTGAAGTAAACTTCTAGTATGTTCTAGATGTTCCATGTTGTCCACTAAAACTAAAAGCTATCTTGAACTCAATACTGAATCCAAGTGAGATTTATTAAAACACTAAGATGGCATGGTATGAATGGGATTTCCTAGGTTCAATACTTTAGAAAGCCACACTATCTGCTTCAAATTTGCCCATCAGGGCTTAGGCCAAAATGCAAATTCCACACCAGAAACCAGGCTCCAGATCAGTCTTAACCTCTTACAGATAGCTAATGGCAAGTTTGTGCTCACACTGGGGTTATAACATCAGCTGTAGAAGTTTGGCTTTTCAGCTTAAATGGTAACAACTCCAGCTTGCAGTTCAAGTCCCCAGTCTGTAGCAGCTGTCATGCATGCACTGCATGTAAGAGCCACAAAGCTCACACAGGTCCTGTGTGGTATGGCTGGGGCTGGGGAAACCAAAAAGGAAATGCTGCAGGGAGCTTTCCCTCACAAATTGCTGAGGGAAATGTGGGGGGCGGGGGGGGAAGGGAAAAGGACACAGCAGGCAGACGTTCTAGATGGACTGAGAGGTTTGTATAACTTAAACACGGGTGAGCCTCATATATTAAGCTTCCTCTTAAATCCATTAAAGAAAAAAATTAATGAAAGCTTGGAAAATGTAGTAAATTTAACTGTGCATTATTTAATTTCTGGTATATTTCACTTGACAGTAAACTACATAAAAATGTTTTCCAGGTAGTTTCAAAATCACATAGACAGCAATAGCCAAACTAACTCTGAAATTTTTCCAGATAGCTTCCTCCTTTGGTAATTTTACCATCCCAAATGGCAAAAACTCACTGGTGCAGTTTACAAGGGTTCTTTTCCAAGCACTTTTCTATATTTCCATCAGAAAAAAAACCCAACTTAATTCAATAAACAGGGCTTGGAAGTTTGATCTGTAAAAGAATAATATTCAGACTACACAGTTCTTTTTGTGGTAAATAGTGGAATGCTTTTTCTTCTCACAGAGCCGGTATCTGCAGTGCTCCTTTAAAGAAAGAAGTAAAATTCCCTTCACACCATGTAGTGCCCATCAGTTTAACTAACCTCTTATGCCCATAATTGAAGAGTTTCAAGCTACAGTACAGAAAGAAATCAACTTTTATGTTTAGCTGCCTTCTCATGCCTCACCTGTAGTGAAACTGTTTTTAAGCTCAAGACGATGGAAAACAGCTGCATGTTTACAGCAATAAACCCAGCTGCAAAAAAGAAAGCCTCACAACTGATGACCAAGAGTGTAGCACCATTGTAGCTCTGAACTTTGTAATGTTACAAGGCAGCCGTGCTATAAAAAGACTGAAGGCAGAACAGTGTGAAGTCAGATAATCTTAACCACTTCTGTGGCCGAATTTCCTTTGGCAGTAGCAGGGAAGTGGAATGAAAATCATACCAGCAGCAGTCAGCACAGCTGGTGATAAAAGGACTGAAGTGTTAGTGCCTGAAGTAATTTATTTACATAACACTTAATTGGGATGCTGTCAGATGTTTCTGAAAACAAAACCATAGCTGAGCTACAGCTGTGCTGGGTCTGCAAGGAGTGTGTTTATTGTAAAGAGGTATAGTATGCATGTAGCGTGTGTGTGTGTGCGTGTGTTTATACCTGTCCTCTTCACTGGATTAAATGAGAAGGACTTCTCTGTATACTATAATTCTTGGGGTGCTAACCACTGACAAAAAAGTAGGCATCCTCTTTTGAAGCAGAAGAACTCAATTTCGCAGTTACTGGGGCTGTGAAATTTGAGTGAATATAGCCTCCCTCACAGGGTGACCAGGAACTCTCAGGGCCCAGGGATTTTGCAGAGCACAGAGAGCATGCTTCACAGAAACTCCTCCTTATTTTCTAGATAGGGAGCAGAACCATTGCAAAGGTGGCACGAGAGGAGTATGTGACCTGAAAGCCTCTCTGATAGGCATGCAGGTTAGGGGTAAAATATGCAAGAAATATTGTCTCATTGATTTTTAGCCTCATTGAGAGTAAAGAGACATAGCTTCTGGAGATGTAAGACATCTTCAGTCGACAGATCAAGAGCATCTTGCCCCTCTGAGAGAGTCCTGGAGCTGTGGGAGGAGCTCCAGTTTGGAAATACAGTGGTGCTCATTCCTTTCTTTAAATCAGAAGACAAATAACAAAGTTATAGCCAATGTCAGAGTGATTTGATTATTTATAGGGGGTACTCTCGTTTGAATGCTTCCATAACGTAACTTGTACATACTTTCACTCCATCTTTAGGAACTTCCACAGAACTTACATTTGGTTCTAAATCTGGGCCTATCATGCTTTCCTAATATGCTGTTGGACTAGCCCAGAATTTGCACCTGAGAGATTTCTGGTAGCTCTATTATGAGTGATGTTAGGGTAGCTCAGAATTTGCATTTGGGAAGAGATTGCAAATCTTCAATTAGGTGCTTAAGAATAACTGTTCTAGAAAAAGAAAGCTTAGTTATAAAAACTAGGAAAATCTCAAAATGAGGGAAAGGACATTTGGCCCCAGCAAAGAGATATTTGCATGGACCACTTTTCAGAAGAACACAGTAAAGTTAATTTTAATGGTATTTCTTTTAGCATATTTATTTATTTAATTATTTAAAGCTTTAGTATGTAAGTTCAATTCTCATAGCATATTTGCTTCTCAGCGTTTAGCAATATTGTGTTTCTAGGCTTTATTTTGAAAGGGAAGCTTTACCAGCAAATTTTTGCAAACGTGCTGTCTGAGGTTTTCATTTCCTCTCCATAGTTTTCCATTTGTGATCTACAAAGACTACCCTTAGACTACCCTGTAGAATTCTGTGAAAGCTAATCAAGTAAAGCAGATATTTACAGATACATATAATTTAGGGGGCTTATGTTTGCCATAAAAAGATCCAAAGCACCACTGGAAAAATGTCCACAAGCAGAAAAAAGATAATTATATATATAAAAACATCACTGTACCCTCTTTATAAATTGGTAGAATTGCATCTTGTCAACAGTTAGAAAAAGTAAAATACTCCAAGAAGTGCATTCTTCTTTCCACATCAATTTCTCATTCTGGATTTAGGATGAACCATTTTCAGGAAATACCATCTTTTGGATAAGGCAATAAACTAATTCCTTGATGACTTAAAGATGTGTTGGATTTCATTACACAGGAAAAACAGTGTTTAAATCCAGGTTTGTGGACAATTTGAGTTTAGGCAAATGTATATTCCAGGTAGTATTTTGCCACTTGTCCTCTAAACTGAAACATGATGTTAATCCTTTAATAGTAGCTTCATTACTCCTTAGTGTGCATGTCCTTTACGTTGTATAAAGTGAGTTGAGATTAAAACATTATAGGAACAATATGGAAAATATTGCTGATGAAATCAGTAAAAGGCCTCAATTAGACTACCTTTACAGGATCACTGCTGAATCAATACGACAGTGTAAAGAATACAATGGAACCTCCATCAAAGTTGCATTTTAAGTACCCAACTGGACAAATATTCACTGATTTTACACTGTTCTATTCAGTAAAGCCAGAGACAGATCAGACCCCATATGAGATGATAATAATACCATACACTGCTTACTTTGATTGGCCTCTGGTTCCAAGTCTTCTTGTCGTTAGCTGTGGAAACTGTTGCCTTATTATCTGCAAATAAATAGAACTGATATTAGAAAAAATTGAAAAGCAAATTTACTACTACTTAATTTATTACAGACTGTTAAGACAGAAAAGCAGAGACCCTGTACAGCAATGTCAGCAAAATACATGGCAGGAGAAATCAGAAATAAAGCTTTTGATTTTTTCCATTACTGAAAAAGGGGAAAGATACTTTAAAATTCAGTATCATTCCATTAACTACTGTTAATTTAAACAAAGACTTTCTGAAGTTACTGGGGTAGAATACATTTCCTTAAAAATCTAAGATCGGTTCTGCCTCCAAGGAGGATTGTATTTAGAATTGACCTACTATTTATTTATGTCAGTTTGCAGGATCAACAGACTTGGTTTTGCTGCAAATAGAGGAAATTCTATTTTTGAGAGTTTTGGCGGCCACAGTTCTTTGAACACCTTCACAATCCTGCCATTAAAGGCACTCCTTTTCTTAAAGGGTGATTCCCTGAAAAGGTTTTGGTATTTGACAGGAGCATCACTTCTACCAGGGACAACTCACTGTTGCATTTGTAAAGATAGCTCATAATCAATTTAGCCTCTATGGAAAACAAGTGCATCTCAGAAACAGCAGAGTATCATCAAGAACCTAGACTACAGTGTGTCAGTAGAAATTGAAAGAACATTGCTAATGTAAAGCAAAACTTCTTCAGTGCCAGGTGCATTTAAGGAAATGTATCAATGAAGGTAGATTGTGCCCTCAGTAATCAGAGCCTCTGTCAAACAGGCTAGTCCTGATGAAAAAGCTCTGCTGTAGCTGCTGGAAAGGCAGTGCTCAGCACCTCACAGAATTGAACCTGATTTTCGGTGTGGTCTTCAGTGGGAGGAAAATTCTTCTGGCAGAACAGCCATGAAAGAGACTGCAGTAAGCCTTGAAGATTCACTTGTAAAAGGAATTTATTTCTTTTTACATTTATAATCTATTTTGTGTTTTCATTATATAAAGTTGATAAAGGTTTCCTCTTTGGTAGGGTAACTGACTAATAGTAAAGGAGAACACACATATAAGATGGAATTTAACTGTTCAACCAGAAGAAAACATCAATTAAAATGTATTAAATAATATAGATTTTTTTTTTTCTCCATGAGCCATTTTGCCACTGTGATAAATATTTAATCCTGATTGATGACTGAAAGCTCTGGAACATGTATTTGGATCAAAAGGTGCTATATAAATAAAGACATTACAATGTCACATATTTGACTATTTCTTCAGTAATTCTTACTTTTTTTTTTTTTTTTTTAACAAATGTAAAATCAGCTTCTCTTTGTATCACATAAAAATTGACCTGTGTTGGTTTCCAAGAGCTTTACACAACGTGGCTGATGTCAAAAACGCAGCATAGACTCAGAGTCGCTAGGTTGTTCAGCTTTAATTTCTGGAGCAAAACTTCAGCAAACAGTAAAACACTTTTGTGGAGCTGTGAAAGTTCAGCCTAGCTGTTTGATAAATGAGCAGACAGGCAAGCAGCCCTTCTTTCTTTTTTTGTATGGATTCAATGAAGCCTGCCTAAAGAACACCACATGCTGTTCCAGCTACTGATCTAACATTCCGCAACATCTCAGCCTTCCAAATTCCCTTTAATTACACATTAATCCCACCCCTCTCTCTTTCATTTTCTGCAGACAGGGTTGGGGGCTCCACAAGGCTGTGGGAAAAAAGGCAGTGCTGAAGAACTACTTTCAGAGGATGGTTTTTATGGGTTAGGGGATTTTTTAATTTAATTTTTTTTTGTGGCAGTTGTCATTCAGAAAATACCATGCCTCTCCAAAACTTGATTTTACAGCAGTAGGCTCAAAAGTAAATCTTAATATTAGAGATACTTTTACCCTATTTTTTCTTTTGGAACAACATGACCCCGTATTACTTTCAAAGTCTTTCTATCAGTGCTGAAGTGTCACAATGCACACTGTAAATGCCACTTTATGAACCATATGTCGTGGGAGTTCCTGGGATTTAAATAAATCAGCCAATTTCTACATACCAGGGCAGACATGATCAGGAAAAAAGAATAATAATGGAGGAGTTGATCAGATGATCCCTTTTTCTTTTCTTTGTTTGTTTCCTTTTAAAATTCAACACATTAATCATGAGATACACCTTTCAGAATACAGCTGAAAAGTATGCATCACTTAAAATATTCTTTACCAATAATTTACAAAAAATAATAATCTAGCAAACCTTTGAGGAAAAAAATCCCAGGACTTTTTGATCTTAATGCTGCATATGTAAAATATGTCTAACATGGCATACTCATGCGTGAGTGCTTGAACACATGAGCATGGATACTTATGTTTGTGTTTGGAATAAAACAAGTCAAGTACTAAATGAAATAGCTGTTCATATAAATGTTTATATTCAGCTACATTTATGTGAATCCCTATGTAATGATATAACCAAAGGCAGTGAGATTTCCCTGAAAGGAGAGAGGAAGTCAGATGAGGCAGGACAAAGTAGAGTTCACTGTGTGCTGAAATCAATAGAAAAAGCAGAGGGTCCAAAAAACTTGTTTTTAAATCACATGTTCAGCCTGAAAATTCACTCAATAAAATACATCATCACTGTGTTTCATGTTCATTAACCTTTAAAGACCTACAGAGAAAATGAGTTAATTTTACAGCTGGGTGGGGAGGTAAGGGGGTTCCTAATTGTCGGACATGAAAAATGAGGTTCAGATCTGAAAACCAAATTGGATCATTTTCCTTTCATCACTGAAGTGGGGTTGTGCAAGCAAACGAATCAAGACCAGACCACGCAGTTTGAACTGCTTTCTGAATGGAGCCCAGTCCCTGTTCTCACAGCAGCAATGGCTTCTCAACAGAAGCAGTGGTAAAAAGATCTCATGGGTGGTATCCAAGGAATTTTGGAGTGAACGGGCCTTTTACCATTGTGCTTCAATGGAACTGAAATTTCATCTCATACTTCTCCAAAGTGACCACAAATCCAGCTGCCATTTGAGATCTGCTGAGTAAAAGGGTACAGGTTTTACATTTTCCAAGTAAAATTCCACCTAAATTATGTGGAAGCATTACTTTATGCTACTTGGCTTTTTAGTTTTGAGACAGATGTAGACCAGAAGTTCCACGTGCAAATAACTTCTGTCCCTAATATAGCAGACTCAGAAACCAATGGTCCTTCAGTTTCTTTCTCAGTTTCTAAACTGCAGTTGTGTTCTCCCTCTTTCCTCTGCTCAAGACTTGATCTTGTCTTCTGCCTATAGAAGATCTTG
>NW_010318938.1:0-3460 GCF_000700745.2 Antrostomus carolinensis | reverse complement strand
CCTCCCCCACCACCACCACCACCTCTCCGTGCTCCCTGCGACCGCCCTCCAGGCCCCATGGCTTGGTTTTCCCAGGGCTCAAGAAATATAGGAATAGAGAAAAGAACCACCGCTCCAGGACATGGTGTTAAGGCAGCTTCTCCGGGTCCCGAGCTAAGGGCACCGATTTAGTGACCAATTTCCTCAAGCACGATACAATAGCTCCAGACACCTTTCTGACCAGCCTGTCCTCATCAGTCACTGCCAAAATACTTGCAATGCTGGAGGATGATGCTGGTGAGATACCGAATGGTGTCTGAAGGTGGGCTAGGAAATACTGAGAGACTGGTTAGTGGAGAGCAGAAAAAGGAGACGCCAAGGACAGTATCTCAGGAGCTCCTAATAAAGCCCCCCCGGTAGATCGTCATTTTTCTCAGAAGAAAGGTAGAGATAGTAGGACTCTTTTATTAGTGTTTTGTTGGGGTTTTTTTTAAAGCAGGAAATAAGGCACAATCTTTAAATGATGGCTCATGGTCGGTAGCTTTTCAGCTATCGGCTATCAGGAGATGTGCACGTAGCATCAAAAAAAAAAAAAAGAGGGGAAAAAACACAAAACAAACAAACAAACAAACAATAACCAAAAAGAAAAACCACAACAGGAACTGTAGGCCCAAACTCCCGTGAGTCACAGTGTTTAATAACTAACTAGGTTCAGCTCTGTGTGTCTATGTGTGTTTGCATTTCCATTGTCAAAGAATAAGGGTGTATGTTCTTCTCATGTTAGATTTGCAATTTCATGTTGATTTCGACATTCCCTAATGACCCGTCCCACAGAGGTGTCTAAAAGCACCTACAGATTATCTCCCATCTCTCTGCTACTCTAATGTGACACACCTACCTACATTTTAGGGGTACATCATTTCAGACAGATTTACAGTTCAACCCTCTCAGCAGACAGGAGGAGAAATCTGCGTGGAATATAAATTCAAGAATGTAATTCTTTCTCAAACAAATAATCTGCTCCCTTTCAAATATAATTAATGTTTTGATAGTGCATTTCTTGTGAGAGAGAGATACAAAAACAGAGGCAACCTCTTGGATCTCTGTTTGTATATTTGCAACAGGAATTTACAGTACCTATCTCGTGAATGTGACAGATAGAGTGTTTTAAACATTTAGAAGTTTATTTATTAGCAGAACTACAGCAGGAAACTGTTAAGTCTTTGCTATCCCCCGTGCCCATTTTATTCGTGTTTTTGTTGCAGAGGAAATTGCAGTTGCAGGAGGAGGGCATTAGTTTTTCATTGGGATGAGAAATGTTTCCTAGCTCTCAGGATGGAGCCTTCTGTCCTGTTGTGCTCGGGAGGCTCATGTCCTTGCGCTTTGTCTTTCACGCTCTTCTCTTTCCTCCGCGGGGCTGAGCCCACATCCCTTCATCGCCCGCAGGGCGTTAAGGAACAGCCCCGAACACAGTGGGAACAGGCAGCATTTCGGTTTTGACAGTCTTCAGCGTTCAGACTGGTCCGGGCAACGACGTGTTTCAAATCATATAGTCTGAACAAAGCCATGTTTGAAAATGCCCAGAACATTTGTCAGATGCCTGTTAAATACTGTTGTGTGATCGTATGGCTCATTAGTTATACATCCGCTACCAAATCCAGCGGGGCTGAGTTCTCTCTCTTTTTTTTTTTTTTTTTCCTTCTCCCTCTCTCTCCTTCTCTTTTCTTCCCTCTCTTTTTTCTTTCTAACACTGGTTTCAGAGGAAGGTACGAAAAGGCGATTCTGCCGTGATGGGAGACATGAAACTCAACGACATTCATTCCGAATGCCCACATCGTTCCTACGGCACAGAATTGCCTTGGTGAAAAAAATTCTATGTCTTAATGTTACAAACACTGGATATCGGCTTGAGACCAAAGCCATCTGGATACTCCTACCCAGCTCATGAATGGCCGGATTCGGCTTCCACACATATCAAAAATAAATTTCCCATTTCTATCACTGGAACCTGTCTTGGTTCTCCATTGTGTCCATAGCCTAGCGATACATTTTGGCATACTCTTTATTTTCCACTGTCATATTTTGAAAATCGAATACTAAACGAAACCGTGCTATGGAGGAATTTTTAAAAGCATTGGTTTCCAGCTGGTGTTGCCTTACCTCGCTTTGCTCAAACCGATATTTTCAAAGAAAGGGAGGATACATCTGAAAATTACTTTTCACGGGGAGAACTAGACCTGTAGTCAGTCTAGAAGTCTTTAGCAACGATAAACATAGGTAATATGCGTTACTAAATAATCTTCTAACTCTAAAAAATAATCAGCTGACTTAAAGGAGTGGGGTTTGCATTTTCAAAATACCTCAAGGCCCTCTAGTTATAAAGAAAACAGACGTGGCTATTGTGATGCCAAGCTTTCTTTCAAAATAAATAAATAAATAAATAAAATATTTAAAAAAAATTCTCCCGAATTTATAGTCTCTGTACAGATTGCTATAGACCCACAGAGTGTTACCTTCTTACACAGGAGCAAGATAACTTGGATTTGCAGCATATTATATTGCAAACCCTTTTAATTTTATCGTATGTGTTCTCTGGATTTACCTTTTCTAGAAACGCCTGAAATGTCTTGTAAACGCCTGGACACTATGACAGAGATAACCTTAGTTCAATACAAAGTTACCAACCTCAGTCACTGAGATCCAATTAATTCGATGTTTGCCTCCAGTGATCTGTGAAAAAAACATACGGGGGTAGGGAACACAAAAAAGGAAAATATTTACCTCATTGATCTGATAATATATAGGAAAATGTGAAATACACATTTTTAAAACTAATTTATTTTAAAATAATTTTTTAAAATATAAATAATTCTATACCTTTGGGATATGCAACTGGTCTTTTTTTTCGTCAAGGGCTAACATTAGGGATGATCGCACTTACGTTCAGAAAATATTGTTATTTTTCTTAATGGGGAAAATTGGACTCCCGCGACTTAGATCTGTGGTTTTTAGAACTGGGATGGAAATTGGACTGACACCACTTTGCACTTTAACAATCGGATTTCGTCAGGGTACAAGTTGTTTGTTTAACCCGACAGCTCCGTGCACCCCGTCGCACGCTTTTACACACTCATTAAAACGATTATTCACGACCTGTCGAGTATTTTCTCGTTCATTCACAGGAAAGACTTAGCGCTCTAAGATTCAAGCGCATACGGTCGGCTATACCACGGGCCGAGGGGAGAGATTACTTATCTCTGTGATCATCTGATGCGAGGCCGTCTTATCTCTACGAGTTGTAAAGCAGCGGTTGCTGGAGGTAAAAGAAGGGGGAAAAAAATAAAAAAAGAAAAAAAAAAAATCCTTCTCCCGCTCCCCGACAAAACTTGCTGAAAGCAAAAGACGAGGAAGAAATGAAGAGCTCTCCTCGCCGCGAAGAAGGGCTTGACAGTGGCTCGGCACCGCACGCAGGTCCCGTCCC
>NW_010318937.1:0-42506 GCF_000700745.2 Antrostomus carolinensis | reverse complement strand
GTGTTTTGTTTGGCTGCCAGCTAAGTTAAAAACTATCACATGAGCACACATCCTTGTTCAGAGCAAAGGTGTATCCAAGTCAGCTCAAGAAGCAGAAATGCTAAACAGAAGACTCCACTGCTGGTAACTACTGATTTCACACTGAACACAGGACTATGTAGTAGGCAGAAACAAAGACAAGCTAGTAAGATAATGGGAAAAGATGAAGAAAGCCCAACTTGTATAGAAATATCATCATATGATCCTGAACAACGAGCCAGAAAGAGACCAAGAGCTTTTGGAGAGCTACTGGGCTGCCAGAAAGAAGCTCAATGCAGCACTAAACTCTGCATTCCTTGTCCCACCACCCACTTATCCATTCAAATGATATAAATCCATAAAACCAATTTCTTTGGCTGTTAAAAGGATTTCTCATGTCTCAGGGGTGTTGTGCTCAGGATAGGTGCAAAACAGAACTGCAAACCTGCTATGAACATAAACAGCACAGCTGATCCTTCCCATATGTATCTGCAGCAGTAACAAGGACACCAGACTGCCAGCTCCATATTTCTGGGAGCTGATGGACCTCCAAAATAGCCATAGCAGCCACACAAAGCCCCATAAAAAACAAGTAGAGACCTTCTTAGGTCATGTCTGTGCCCTGCATTCCATCAAGTGCTTTAGACCAACGTTTAGCTTTAAGTGACTTCCTTTAAGGGCAGATACACTCAGGCTGTTTCCCAATTCATTAACTGCACACACATTCCATTCACAGATGAGTTACAATGCCTTACAATTTCTAATGGTGAAGAGAGTCCAGAAGTCTTAATAGCACATCAGATAAAGCCCAATTAGACCAGGAAAATGCCTGTGCTAGGATGTCCAGAGAAGGCTAAGCTTCACCACTATGCAGCTGTTCTGTACTGGCACACAGCTGGTGCTGCCATACTGGTCCTGGGGCACTGATACTGGTGCAAGTACCAGAACTGCCAGACCAAACCCAACTCTTCTCATCAATCCCAGATTCATACTAATAGCGACAATACAGAATCTAAGACTTTATAGATGTGTGCACTGCTTTTAACTCCTGCATAAATAGTGAAAAGTTAGTGTAGTTAGATTTTAAGTTGAGTGATAGGTTTATGTTCCTGCCTATGAGAATGACCTCAAGCCAGGTAACTGAGATACAATACTCAGTGTTATTTGAGCCTGACTTAAGCACAGCTCTGTTTTTGTGAGGTTGAGATGTGAATCTGCCACACGGAACTGAGAAGTAAATTTTTCATTTCAAGGCTCCCCATCTGATATAAATAGGTTCTCTAAGGATTTGATATCTAGTTCATCAGAAGATTTTTGCAAACACGAAGGCACAAACACGCAATGCAGCTGCCCCTGTGTAACCCAGTGCATGGACCAGTGCAGACACTGGGACAGGATGGGGACCTGTGTCTTACTGCCACAGAGAAAATACCTGAACTGATTGTTGTAGGGCTGAAACGCAGCTGTGCCTTACGGTCATTTACACTGCTATCAAGGATAGAAACCACATGCTTCTTTCTTTACCAAAGACCACAAAACCTCATTTACTCTCCTGATTGCATTAGCCAATATGAAACAAAGTATCTTTTAATCAAGTGTACCATGGCAAAGAAAAATTGATACAATCACAGAGCCGGTATAATAGGATTTAATTCTGCTTCAGATGTGCTAGTTTTAATAAAAAAGGATTGAGCAAATCTAAAATAAATTACACCGAAAGGTCAGGCTTATTGCTTGTACAGTTATGTTAACTCTTCCACAGACATTTTTACAGACTGTATTTATGAGACCTTTTGATTTTCAGAAGGGGTATAAAATACATCTGCAATTTTCCCATTATTTGCAGCAGTTTCTTCTATAAGTGTCATTTCTCAGTACTTCAATACAGATTTCTTTAATCGACGTTTATAAAAAATGATGAGTTATTTATGGGGAGGTTTTGTTAAATTAGTGAAACTGTAATTCCCAACAGAAAGTTAAACTCAACTAGAAAAAAATTAAGGGAATGATGATTCCCATTTGTGTACCAGCGATGCTTGCGATTTCTTATTCATTAATCATTCCACCGGCATGTCATTTATTCAACAGGAAACAAATCAATTACTTATTTTTATATGTAGCTCAGGCCCTGATACTGAGAACTGCTGAGAACTGCTGAGAACAGACATGAATTGGAAAGAACTGTAAACACTGAATCTTATTACAAGCTTTTATTAATATTACAGCAGCACCTACAGACCCTAGCCAAGATTGTAGCCCACTCTGCTCAGTGCTACCATGGCACAGAGATAAATATCCATCCTAACCTTAAGGAAATACACAGCACAAACAGATCTTAGCGGGGGGAGAGAGCACAGGGCAGCTGCAGAGGAAGGAGCTTGTTGCAGTCCCAGAGGAGAGCTAGAACTGCACGGCAGCGTCCCAGCTCAGAGAGCTATGCCAGTTCACAGGTCCCTGCTGCTCCCCAGCCTTGCCTGGGCACAAAGACCGCACCAATCCTGCAGGCATAACCAGGGACCATACAAACACTCCAACAAGTTGCAATTACACTCATTCCAGTCTTACAGAGTTTCTTGCCATTGCCATGGCTGCACAAACCTATCACATGCTAACACAAGATGTTTTCTGTTGTTTCCGTATGTTTTTACCCATCTCAGGTGCACATGAGATCTCACACTTGGAAAGGGAGCTATCATTTCTACACAAGTCTTGAGATAATATCTAGACACAATGAGCTCAATTCTCTACAGCCACCACCACTGAAATTCTGTTGAATTTGATCAAAGGAACTTTTGGAAAGAACTGAGAATCTGTCTGTAGCCACAATTTCAGACAACCTAGGTACAAGTCCATCAGCCATGAGTATAGGCAAAGTAGGCTGGACTGCATCATCAGATTTAAAAGTAAATTTAAGTCTTGGGTTCACCGTGGAGTTCTGCTCATACTCTCAAGTCAGTCAAGAGTAGCTCCAGGGGCAGGAGACTGCATGCAACCATTACTGGCAGTTGTAGGATAATAAAGATCTGCCACAGCGGCCAAGGATTTCCTCAGGGGGTCTTGTGTTTTAAGAATCACTTTCATTCCAAAACACTGATTTTTATTTCATTCCAATGCAATCAATAAGAAATGATTGCCAGTCATTATTATTGAGGAGCAGAGGTGATACTTGCTTTTTTATGAAGCACAGAGAATTCAACCAGAAATCCGTCTGCCCCATAAGTAGGAACATAAGCAGCTATGGTTTGAAATTAGAAAGCCACAGCTTTGTGCTGGGGGCCTCAATAATTTAATTTCTGTGGGCTGGCAGATGAGATTCTGCAAAACACATAGATCAATGAGCTGCATAGGCATAAGCATTGCAGTGTGAGTCACACAAATATGCAAAACAAAGGCATCCTTGGAACACCTTTGAAGCCCCTTGACAAATTCTGCTTAATTTTATCAACACTTCTGCTTTTGACAGATTAAAAACAAAAAGTTGAGGTAGAATGGTACCCCGAGTACAATATTCTATGTTCAATAAATACAAATAACAAACGGAGTATGTCCATTAAAGGAGCAGTGCTTGCAATACAGAAGAACTGTTTAGCTTTTGGGGCTTTCTGAAATATGGTTAAGGAAACAGACCCTGGCACAGGCCCTAGGACATGCAACCTGTAGTTACTGCTGCTGTGATTGATGTGAATCCTCTGATCTCCAACAGGAATGTGGTCCCCCTCTGACAAAACTGACTATCTTATTTGGGCTTTCATTTTAATAGGTTTCTTGCCAGCTGGGCTCTGCCTCCATTTGATCAAGGGTACTATGTCCTCAGTCAACTCTTCTTGCTTTTTTGGGAGTTTTTTTTTTTTCCTCTCTATCTTTAAAATCAGTGGCCTATATCCATGAAAACAGTAAAAATACTGTGTTTTCTCAACTTTTATTACTATAGGTAATTCCCAATGAGAACAATAATTTCTATAGCAACCTCAAATGAAGGTCTCAAAGCTTTTTAAATAAAAAATAAGTTATGTATGTAGACAAGCTGGCAACATTGCTAATCTTGGGTTACTTTCCCCTCAGCTCTCCTGTACCTTGACACACACAGGCATGCTCTGAATGGCAGGCAACTCACGTTGCTTCATCTAGCCCAGCCCATGAACATCTAGTTTTGACCAAGAAATACCACATGCACTCAAAACTCTTGGAATAACTTAGAGTGCAATGGTTTAATTCCATCCAGAAAAGAGATAGGACTAATTTCTATGTGGTGTGTTAGTAGGTGTTATTAGCTCCATATTGCTTTTATTTTCCTGCACTGATGAAGACTTTCTGAACACGTTAAGATGGAATACATCCAATGCTGCATTGAGCCCTTTGCGTAGAAAAGATACTGATTTCTGAAGAGTGATGCAGTAGCCTGTGTACAGCACTTAAAAGGCAGATATACAGAGCAGCTACAGGTAAATACTAAGAAGATCAGGTGGACTTCAGGCCACTTGAATACCACTATCCATAATGTTCTGAAGAGTTTTGTGTGTCAGAAAATAGCCATGCAGAAGATGCTATTTACTAAGTGATTTTTTTTCCCCACCTACTACAACTCAGTAGCATTGTGCTCCTGTTTACAGTGAATCATTGCCCATAATCGCTGTTTTCTGCCTCCGTACCTAAGATTAAGGCGAGCCTCAAACACTCCTCACTTTGTACACAAAGCACATAAATGCTCATGGGGCTCTGCAAATGGTAAAAATGAGATGGTGGGCAACATGCAGCAAAGCATCTGATGCAGAACTACAGGGGTCAATACAAAAATAGAGTCAGCACCGTCTGACTCTGGATAGCCCTCAAACACATTTAGTGCACATATTACCATATTATCAGAGAAGCAGAATCAACATTGTTAGTGTGAAACACAAATCAACTGTGGCAATTTGTCAACACAGAAAGACCATTAGGTTGGAGGTAGCTGTGCAGTAGGAAAATAAAAAAAAATTAGCAATGCACAGAACACCATAAACAACCTTCCAGCAAACTGATGTCTGTGTTCTACCTCCTGCCAGAGACTCACTCTCCTCATAAAAACCATTGTACCTGTCTTTCCAATTCAAATAATCTCTATTATTTAAATGAAACATTGAGTATGGAAAGTGAACAAGCTCTGCTGCATCATACAAGACTTACCAGAAAAAGTGATTACGCATGTTCTGGTTTTCAGTTGTTTTTGGCTGGTTTCTTACTCAACCATCAAGCTGCTATTTGTAAGGATCCATGGAAAGAAATAGCCACGCTCCCCTCTTGGCACATGAGGGTCATTCCCTCCGCCTGGTAGGAGCCCCAGGTGATGGTAAGGACACCCTCATACTTCTGATGGGCAGTTGGCTGCTCTCCAACACCATCAGCAGAAAGGTATCTGCACATTAGAGTGAGGTCAATGGCTTACCTTAAACAGTCTCCTCCACTACTTGACTTTCCCAGTCTCACAGCTATGGCATTTTAAGAGACTGTGGAAATAATAATAATCTCCTTCAGCCAATACCAAGTTGAGATATCATTGTCCATAAGGTGAGCAAGAGCCTGAAGT
Organism: Antrostomus carolinensis; assembly: GCF_000700745.2. Classification (NCBI taxonomy): domain Eukaryota; kingdom Metazoa; phylum Chordata; class Aves; order Caprimulgiformes; family Caprimulgidae; genus Antrostomus; species Antrostomus carolinensis. The sequence continues at coordinate 36,925 of NW_010318937.1, read as the reverse complement.
CAGCCTTGAACTACTGAATCAGCACAGTGTGGTCATGGCTCTACCAGCACCTGTAATTGAGCAAATCTACACAAAAGGCGCAAAACCACAATTAAAAGGATTGTACACAAGGTAACTCCCCACTTTTAGATCACTCCCACAGAAGATCAGATAGGCATTGGGACCAGTGGATCAGACAACAAAACCTTACACCCCAGGTTTCTAAATAAACTAAAATGGGATCCCTATCAGTCAGCATTTTAAGAAAATCTTACCAGAATCCAAGAAATAAATAAACTAACACTACTCTTGTGCTTCTGATTCCACCTCAGGTTCACTACAAAGTAAACTGCAGCTCAATAAATTCTGACATGTATTCATGTTATAAAAGCAAAGACAAAATCTTATTTATTCACTTTTTACCATATACGTCCTAAATCAATAATTCTACCTATTGATCGATGACATAAATTCAAAACATTAATTTACATTGAGTACCATAACCTAATAAGAAGGCAACAATGGAATTTGTTGAAATTGATTTTCCTTTTGTTTCCAACAGAAAATCTTCAGGTCCGTAGAATAATAAGATGCAGTGCATGGAGCAGTTAATTATCGATGAGAATCACAAGAAGCTAAAATTAAATTTCTTTCTGAATATGGAAAGAAAGTGTTGAGTCTCCAGGGCTAATGTTTAAGCAAGAGAAATTTTTTGTACCTCTTCCACATGTGCATTCAAGCAATGTGAACCACAGAAAGGTGAATTTCAGCGTGCACTAAAATCACTTTATAACATAAAAAAGTAAAATTAATTCAGAGATATGTACCTATAGAAGCTATGAAGTAATGCTGAAACATCTTGCTTTGAAAGGGCAGTATTTATTTATTTATTTAAAATTCCAGCAATGTAATTTTAATAGTAAGTCACTGAAGCAAAATCCTGTGGCACAAATTGATGCTGCTTTTCATAGTGCAGAGGGGCTTGCCTTCAAGCAGCATTTGAACACACGTGATTACAGAGCCAGCAGAGTTTTTGCTGCTCAGAGTATTGCACCAAGTGCCACATCAGCTAATAACTTAGTTTAGACTTTGGTAGAGGCTTTTTAAGTTGAACACAATGCAACTTTTAGACAAGAAGACCTACCTAAGTCACCTCTTGTGTGGTAACCATCCCGCCAGCCAAGAACTTTGGTTTGGTAAGGACCAGCAAACTCTGAGGAGACAGCTGGACTAAAGCCCCATCAAGACAAGATTTAAGCACTCGCAAAGAGCACCTCAGCACTGCCACACCACCAGCCTCACCCACTTGCAAAGAGGGTAGCTCCATCTTGAGATTTCCTCCTTTCAGATTCACCAACAGCACATGGGGTCTGAAAGGGTAAAAGCACAAGAGCACTGCAACCAGGGCAAGCAAGAGAGGAGAAAAGCCTAACGCTGTCTTCACAAGCTACGCTCCATCCTGAGGCACACACACAGCTCCAGTGCTTTTGGTGGTAACTCCACTCACTTGGCAGCAAATGACAGTGGTGGTACTTTAAATTTTGGGTTACTACCAATAAAAATAGATAAATTTAGCCATCAATCTCCAGTTAATTATGCACAGAGTTTCCCAGCCCAGCCTGGCATGGACCACTGTTTCCAAGATTCGACGTTTTCCCTCTGCATTTCAAATGTCAGAAGAGGAGCCTGCTGCGAGAGTAGCGTTCACACAATAACTGGGAATTGCGCCAAGACACCCAACCTGTTAACTTGGACAGGTTTCCAAGGAGCCTCCTCATGAAAATATCCATGATGTCAACCAACCCAGCATGATTTGAAATAAGGCGTAGATGCAAAGGCTCCTCTCAACCAAGAGCCACATTTTTATTAAGCGAATCACACATACCTGTGTATCCCTCTTGCTCCCTACAGGGACTTGACCACCTTTCTGTCCACATACCAACCAATATTTAAAGCAGGTTACAGCAATCATAAAATCACAGACTGGTTTGGGTTGGAAGGGACCTTAAAGATCATCCAGTTCCAACCCCTCTGCCATGAGCAGGGACACCTTCCACTAGACCAGGTTGCTCAAAGCCTCATCCAACACGGCCTTGAACACTTCCAGGGAGAAGCATCCACAGCGTCTCTATGGAACCATTATAACTTGCACCTTCTTGTCTCTTCTCCATTTTCCAGCCTTGTAAGCAGAGTTCAGGATGCAGCAGCATAGCTTGGTATCAGACTCCAGGGACTGGCCCAACTCTGTGTCCAGAGAGGTCACACAGACTCCACACAGGAGTGACAAGTACCTCCAAGGAGGGTTTGTAACCCCTTGCCAGAGACATGTGTAACTGATGGCAGCCTCACATGGGCCGCAGGGCAGAAAGGAAAACCAGACAAACAACAGCCTCCTTTGTGTTGGGGTACAAGGTACTGAATGAAAATACTAATCCACATTTGAAATCCTGTGGGGCACGCAGGGTTTCCAAGCCCATGAATGGCCTTGTTCAGCTCCAGGGCCAGACACAAGTGTCACTGGCAACCACCAGCCCAGAGAGCTTCTCCTGACACCCACAGCAGAAACCAGGCAGGCACAGGTCAATCAGGTTGAGGTTTTTTTGAGGAGGTGACTGAAAGACAGGGGAGATAGTGGGTGTGCTCCCCTGCATACTCTGCACTCTTACCAGCAGCCAGGCTAAAAGGTCCTTGCAGCCTTGGGGCTCTTGAAGCAGACATCGTCCCACACCTTTGCCCAGGTTACACCACACTCAGCTCAAACAGCCTTTTAAGCACAAACACGCAGAAGACATAGTTGGAAAACATTTAACTGTTCAGTAGCATCACCTAAATCAGGTAATCACTGCTCGCTGCTGAACCAAAGATATTACTACATTTACCAGTGCATTGAGTTAGGTCCCCAATTAGTTGATAAAGGACTCAACTAGGATAGTGTTTGTCTACAAAAGGTGTCTTGAAATCTCTAATGAGCAACTATTATTTTCAGAGGAGGACAAGAACACTTCACTCATAGTATCTATTCAGAGATTTTGACTAAATAAAAGCTAAGACTCAGTGTAGAGCTGAAAATTAACTTATTTTTCTCTGCTGTTACCATGCCTACTACCATGGAATAGGCATTCAATTAACAAAGCACTAGTCAATGAAAATGTATTTCAGGGAGAAAAAAAAGAGTAATTAGCAAAGTTAAAAAAGCATAAAGGAAACAATTATTGACAGATAAATATGAAAAGTTTATGGTTTCCCAATATGGCTATTTACTATATTGCTGACTCTACTATAAGATTATATTTTATAGCCAATTCCTCAAGGTGAATGACAATTAAAAATTTTAACAGCCAATTTCTTCAAGAAACCTGAACTGTAATGAGTTATTACTTGAACAAAATGCTGTATTATATTCATTTTTAAGTGAGGACTGACTGCTAACAGCATTGATATAACCTTGGAATTTTGTAAAAGTTACACAAAATTCATAAACCACCAGCATGCAACACAGTCTGTAGTATCTTCATAAAATCTCAACTACAATTTTATGAGTCTAACAACTATTATCCTTAGGATTATTTTAATAATTTGAAATAGTCAGTAGTTAATACACTTTTTTCTTTTCCTAAGCAGAAATTACAAAATAAAAGGAAAAAAAAATCAACCAAACAAAACATTCCAACTAAAACCCACGAAAAAACCCCTGAAGGAATAAAGACATTAGAATCAAGGTATCTAGAAATTCAGAAGGCTGTCTTAAGAAAGTGTGAAAGCAACAGCTCTAAGAGAAATAACAGAAGCCTCACTGGACCCTAAATCCTCACTGTCAAATGGTCTCCTCAGGAATATTCACCTGTTTGTTAAGCTAGAGAAAGACAACACGTCACTAAGCAAAGCTATCTGGAAGGGCTATAGTTCTTGTAGTGAACCCAACAATTGTTTTGGACTGCTACTGAGGACAAGGTAACACAATCAACATCCCTATTTCCACTTCCTTTATCCTGGTCTCAGTGCCTCACCTGAATACGAATGAGGTCTATCAAAAGTCACTGTGAAGCAGACAGAATTGCTACCAGCCAATGCCAGGATAAACTGGTCTTCCAGAGCTCCTTACTGTCTCTCTTTTTTTTCTGGGGAGGCATCTAGAGAAAAAAGTGGAAAACTCAGCGTTCATTTAGGGCACACACCTCTCCAAGCAGAATATCTAGCATGTCTACTAGTGATCAACAGCTGCAATGACAAAATTCCTGATCCCTGTCATTCTATGTCTCCTAGACTTAAGCTATGAAGTATCTTATTTTAGTAACACACTAGAGGTATGGAACAACAGAAAAACAGTTATATACTTTAATACAAGATCAACGTACATTGTATCATACCGTACTAAGAGACAACACAGGCAAGGCTGTCACAAAGATACAGGCATTACTAATATTTTATTTTAGATTACAGAAAATTGGAAAGTTTGAAAGCAGATGTGGAACAGCCACACACATCCCCCCCCCTTACATTCAGATACCATAGCCTGAAGGTTGAGAGGTACAAGAGCAACAAAGACAAATCAAATTATTTTGTAACAGTACCCAAGTGCATGGGCCCATCTGTACCAGAAGTGTAACTAGAGAAGATGTCAGGTTCATATTAATTTTTATTTTCATATATGTACAACTTAAGAAATGAATCTCAACTTCAAAAAATTCAGAAGTTATCTTTCAACAAGACAATGTAGACATACCTTTGAGGCAGCAAATATTACTCCTATTAAGGCTCTTATGAAAGGATGGATATCATGCAAATGCAATTAAAGAGTACATTACATTTCAAAATATGCAAACTAAGTTTAACTTTAACTCTTCCAGAAAAAGAACATACCAAACATTGTAACTGTGACTAACCAAAGCATTTACATACATGCTTGAAGCTAAGTACACGAACTAGATAAACTTAAGGAAAACGTAACAACTGTCAAGTTATCTTAACCAGATCAGAACGACAGTCAATGACCAATCCCTTCCAACATCACAAGTGCCAACGCCTGCACCAGCCATGTCATTTTACATTCACATAAACCACTGCTGACTGCAAAATTCCATGTTTTTTCAACCTGTAAGGCCCACATGTTTAGTTCTGGCATTAATTTGTGATCACTGAAAGTACTTAATCCCTCCACTGAACCTGGGGAAGAGGCACACACAGAGAGCACCTGTATCAAAGCAGTGCACAGCAGGATCCGCAGGAGCTGCTTAACAGAACTTGTTCCATCAGGCATTTAGAAAGATTCTGATTAATTTCCATATACTGTTCCCTTGCTTATGATCTCAAGAGTGAAAGCTGTTGTTTTTTTTAAAAAAACTATAACCAGCATTAGCACTAAATGAAACAAGTAATGCTAATCTACAATAAAAAATTCTTAATATTTTAGTATAGTAATGCTACTTGTGCAAAGAGTATCTAAAGATGGTCTAGTACCACCATCAGGGAAAATGCTTCATTCCTTCTCAACATCATTATAATAAACTGAAATTAAATATAATGAAGATGGTCAGCTGTGTGATTTTTTTATTGTCGTCACTAACATAACTCAAAAATAAAAGGCTGATAATTTGAAAACAATTAATATGTGAAAAGAAAAACACAACTGTTGTGACCTCTCCTAGGATGTTACATGCACTGCCTGATCTGTGAAAGGTGTTAGATGACTACTTTTTCTTCAGGTTTAATGCTAAAAAAAAACCCCCAAATTTTAATTGCCTAGTCAAAAGGAAACAATAAATTATTTCCAAAATTTTGTATCATGTAATTTTTTGGGGCAACTATCAAATTCCCTAAAGGCCCAGACTTTCCAGAAGTTTTGTATCACATTATATTCAGTGCCTACAAATTTCTTACAAACAGTATTCCTCACCTAAGAAAAGAGTACTTAAAAGTAGGAAGATTACTTTATTTCAGTTCATGTAATTTAGAGTCACAGAAGCATATCATTTAGATACTCCTCGGCATAGACTGTGTCTATCTGCAACCAGAATAACACAAAAGGAAGAGAAAGATCCATTTTACTTTAATCCTGACCAGCAGCTGTTAGCAATTTTCTTTAGTTATCACTGTGGGACATGATGGATGGGAAGACTCAATATGCTGAGGAACTAGTATAGAGTGTACAAGTGCTCTCAAGGACTGTTGTTCAACAGCACATTCAGTTTAACCAGGAACTACAGACTGTAACAGATAGCAGATAGCTCCTGGGAGCATCTATCATTCTTCAGAGAAGCTGTCTGATCAAGAGGATAGTATCTGGAAGAACAACTGCATGATCTTTTGCTATATAGCTAGTATAACATGACACTGAAGGAAGAGAAAACTGAACATTAACTCAAGTGGTAACTCAAGCCAAGAAATCTGCATAAAAGAACAAGTTGAGATGTTACCATTGTAACACTTTCCATAGACTTTGCAACACAGAGAAACTGGATACACAAAAACATGCAAGTGAAACAAAGCTAATCTACAAGAAACAAAACCAGAATATACTTATTTCAAGACTTAAAACATTAAAATATTCACCTGATGCTAAACAGGAGCAACAGAACAAGGTCTAGATTCAATTGGCTCTTCCAGCCTTTATTTCCCTCCTCTTTTTACTTTTTTTCTTTAATAATTTCAGGTCATAATCTTATAAAGCAACATGGGAGCTGAAAAGCAAACGTAAATAAGGCATCTTTCTCCATTAATAGCAATGCTCCAGGGATTTGCAATTATGTATGCATGTAGCTGCACAGCCTTTTTCCAGCCCATAATTACAAAGGATGTTTTTCTCCCAAGGATAAAGCAGAATGTCAACTACTCCAATGCCAAAAATATGATTTGAAAAGACATCCTTCTTCTCCGAGTAGACCTATCCCATCTGGGTTGCCTCCTCATTTACAAGCATGGATTGATACCCATCACTAATCTTCTGTCTAGAAGTGGATGTCCCATCATTATTAGATGTAGCTCTCAACCCATCAGATGAATACTCTTTTTTATAGGATGTCCTACAAGCCCAGTGAAACAATCAGTAACTTGATTCCCAACCAAAAGCTCCATTTCAAAATATAAAGTCAAATTATTAATCTTTCAAAATGCTCAACCAAGTCGTCACATCCATTTTGCCCCAAACCTTAAACACAGACGATCAAGAAAGGCTGGAAATTACTCATCAAGCTTACAGAGATTAATCACAGAAAATTTCAAAGACATTCCAATACATTTTAAATAACATAAAAGAATATAGGCAGAACTTTGTCCTAAGACTCAAGAACTTTTTATAAAAAAGTCCTGAATTTTACAAATACAGAAGAAGGCAGCCAGTGCAAAGCATGAAATACAAAGAGTTTGAAGAAGTTTTTTTAATCTCAAAACACCTCAAACCACAGAAGGAAGCAAACTGCACTAGAAGAAATTTACAAGTAGTCTTCAAGGGAAGTACCATGTAAAGCACACTGTATTAATCTAGACTTGACATTATGAGGGCATGTCATACTGTAGCAAGGTCCATACTGAACACCAGATCAGAGACAAAAGATCAAAGTAAAACATTAGATGTCACAGTCACTGTCCTACTGATTCGGGAAAGGCAGAGACTCCAAGGTGAGCAGAAACTATGAACCTGCTATAAAGGCCATTCTTGCAAAGTCAAAAAAAATCATACATCCAACACTTTCATCCCTTCATTAAAATAGAAATACTCAAAAGGAGCACTCCATAATATATCCCCATTGCTTCTGACTGACACATTGAACCAAAGGTAAAAGCAGAAAGTTAGCAGAGATAATTAGAGCAAAGATCTTTTAGCACAAGGCTTCATAGCTGAGCAGCCTACCAACCAGAAGATTAATTATTTTGTTTGTTACTTAAAAAAGAAGCTGTTAGTTGCCTACTTCAGTTTATTAGGCATAGAAAAGTTTTCATCTAGAGGTCACTCAGAATAACACCTCAACCCACGTTTAAGCATGTATAGAGCCCAGCAGAAACCAGTGATAAAGAAAAAAAAAAGTGTAAGTATTTGCTGGCTTTCCTTCCAAACATTTCCGAGAAAAATGTCAATTTAATGTCAAGAATGTCAGTCTAATTAGGTTTTTTTTTTTGTTCTGTCATGCTCCTGATCCTATCTAAGTACTCCTCTGAAAAAAAAAAAATCTGATCAATGATGAAGGCACAATTATACAAACCTTAACATTCACTCTAAATGTAACTATGCAAAAAAAGGGTAAGAGGGTAGGGAAAACAAAGGTGGAGTATATTTCTCTTCAAATAAGTAAGTCAGTTTATTTTCCAACAGCCATATAAATTTAAAATATGAAACAACAATAATACAGCTATAGAATCTAGGTTTTCTTTCAAAGCAGCAGCAGCATATAAAACATATAAAAGCTAAAACCTCAGCACAAGCTTCAAAAAAACAAGGACTGAGTGAATTTTGTCAAATACATGAAACTCACAAAATACAGTACACAGAAATACTGGAATGCATAAGATATAAAGCTACACATTTTAGATAAAGAAACACATTGTAAAGTATACAAAATTTGCAAAATTAAACCATAGGATTTGGGGGATAAGAGTACCATGAATACAAAGAAGTTGGCAATTAATACTTGTAGATGGAGAGAAGAAAGTGGCAGTTCTACATTTAGCATTCAGTTTGCAGGTTTATGACTTCACTTTCTTTGCATCTTTTTTTCCAGAGTTCTCAGTAGCCAAATCTGCTTTTCTCTTCTGTGACTAAAAGGGAAAAAAATATTTTATAAATTCAACAAAAGGGTGGTATCATTAAAAAAATAAAATTTAAGTACCTGACTAACTCTTCAAAAGATAGATAGGTGACCCTAATGTATTATATATCTCAAATCAGCTTTGTAGGATATACTGGAAGGGCAAACAAAAATCCCAGATTTAGACACTTAATTCTGCTACCCTTTTTATCTTCTTGAAATCATTACATGGTATCAATGGTACAGGTACCACACATACCATGAATCAGATGAAAAGATCAGGACCTTGACTTACACACAATTTTGTTTTAAAGAGAACTCCCCAAAACAAAAGAAGTGCTTCTTATCATTTCTTCTGCCAGGAACTACTATGTAGGGGAAGAGTAACAATCTCAGATTAAATTAAAGCAAAAATATGATGTAAATGTGTAGGGAGAAAAAGGGTGGTGCTACGATTTCTTAAAAAAGAGTCTTCCTCTGGTACGTAGACAAAAGACTCTGGTCAAAAAAAAAAGCCCCAAAATACTACAAATTGGGAAGAGCTACATAAAATCTAGGAGAGCTATGAACAGATGAATAGACAAAGACTTCAGTTTAATCTCTCAACTAATGGTTTATACGAAAACAATTAGTGGCTACAATTATTTTTTTCATTTTCTAACAAAATATAATTTAATTCTGTCCCATTACAAGTAAAGTAAATGCTGCTAAACATACTGCTGTAACTTTTGCTCCTCTTTTCTTCTTTTCAGCTCTTTCTTTTTCCTCAATTTCCATATTTTCTTTTTCTATTAATGATATCAGAGTATTGCAGCGTCTCTGAAACTCCTAAGGAAACAGAAAACATCAAATTCTCTAAATAAATTCTATAAATTATCTCATTTACATAAATATGTTCAAAATTCTTGAATTCCAAAATACTTAGGTTTTCAAAAAATGTACAATATTTACACAGTGGTAAGATTAGCTTAGTTATTTGTTCATCTGTCTTTACCTTAGTGTAACCCTCTTTATAAACACAGGGAGATTTACCAAAACATTCAACTTCCTAACACAGAGTTTTTAGGATTCTCTCTATCTTCCAAACTTAAAAGACTGATCTAATCTTTCATCTTGTTTAGATGAAGCAAATTATAGCCTGCCAGCATACTACGCCAGATTTTAGGAAGAGAGGTCTTTAGGTATATCTTTCAAGCAGGAATCAAAGCTGTCTTAAACAATATTTTTCTGTTGCACACAGACTAGTTTGGTTTTTTTTTCTGGTAAGACACTGTAGAGCTTCCAACTGCCAAAAATCTATCCAGCCTTAAATCATGAACTCACTGTTGTATTTTCAGTCAAACAGCAACCAAAAGATAGCAAGCCTTAAAAGCTTTTAGCATCAAGGAAGTGATAAAGATTAAATGCCATAAGGTCATTTATACATTAAAAAATACTTCCAATACAACTCTAAAAGCATCTGCATTGCAGTTAGTAACAGTTGGCTTGGTTAATAGAACACGTTTGACTTGGACGGTTTCTTGTATCCCATCACGAAAAAAAGAGATCTCTTACAAAATACACAGTATTAGAAGGGGTGTGGTTAGTAGGTCGAGAGAGGTTCTCCTCCCCCTCTACTCTGCCCTGGTGAGGCCACATCTGGAATACTGTGTCCAGTTCTGGGCCCCACAGTTCAAGAAGGACAGGGAACTGCTTGAGAGAGTCCAGTGCAGAGCCAAAAAGATGATCAAGGGAGTGGAACATCTCCTTTATGAGGAAAGGCTGAGGGAGCTGGGGCTCTTTAGTTTAGAGGAGACTGAGGGGTGACCTCATTAATGTTTATAAATATGTAAAGGGTGAATGTCAGGAAGATGGAGCCAGGCTCTTCTCAGTGATGTTCAACAGTAGAACAAGGGGCAAAGGGTGCAAGCTGGAGCATAGGAGATTCCATGTAAGCATAAGGAAAAACTTTTTCACTGTAAGAGTGACAGGGCACTGGGACAGGCTGCCCAGAGAGGTTGTGGAGTCTCCTTCTCTGGAGACGTTCAAAACCCTCCTGGACACCTTCCTGTGTGACCTACTGTAGGTGATCCTGCTCTGACAGGGGTATGGACTAGATGATCTTTTGAGGTCCCCTCCAATCCCTAACATTCTGTGATTCTGTAATAGTAACTGGTTTTAATATAATGATTCAGTATGTTCTATGCACCCTGAGAACAGTGATTCCATGGACTTTTCTTTCCAACACAAAGCAGGAAGCTTTCCTCTGAGGAAAAAAAGCTGGAAAATTATGTCTTATCTCTATTAAATTCAATGAAGCAATTTTTGAACCACAAGCTATCCTACAATTACCTAGTAGCATAAATCTTAATCTACAACTGGTCTATTTGCAATGAAGTGAACAGGTGACCTTTTTGCCCAGGAATTAGTCTCTATTTTTTCAGCATCTGTAGCCTATATATTGCCTCACTCATCATGTTACATGATGGAAAACAATGCAGCCTGCACGCTTTCTTGATCCTGAACGGTCTGAAACAGTCAAGCATATGACTCATCTTTGAGATGTTAATACCCTCAAGCTTAACCACATTCTTAAGTTCTACAGTTTCCACAGATTCTTCTACAAAGGGAGCTCCAAGCCCTTTGGTGAAAGCTGTGTAATTCAGAATGGACACACCAAATCCTGCTACTATATGAATTTTTTTTTACCACACACACACACAAAAAAATATTCTTCAGGACATTATTTTTTACAACTCCCTACTTGAAACACTCCAGTCTCATGCGTGTAGTGTTGCAGAGTATTATAATGAGTCATTTCTACCGCATCCATGTAAAAGTAACTCCATGCCCCTCAGTACAGGTTCAACCATGAATTAGTGTGTCATGCTTGTGCCCTGGAATGTGACAGTCCTGCTGGAGCTAAAATACGCACCTCAACTAATAAAAACCCTCAAATTCCATCCACACAACAGTGTTTAGGTAAAAAGGCAGTAAGCCTGAGAAAACTTGAGTGCAAGCCATCCCAACATACATTGTTTTCTCAAATACAGGACAGGAGAGTTTCAGTCCCTAAAACCTACACTCTACAGATGAATACAGAAGATAAAAAGACAGAGGTAGAAAGATTATTGTCAATATGTCAGAAGTATTTTACATAATTTAAATATGTGTACATTGTTCTCAAAGAATTAGGAGCTGTAGGTAAAGACTGACGACAAGCTGTTTAATAGCAACAATAACCTAGATCTTTTCTAGTGTATGAGAAACCAGTTTGTGTTAAACTCAGGACAAGCAATTAATTAGAAAGGACTAAAAAAATAACCTTGATCCATCTGCCTAAGGCCCTAAGAAAAATCCTCCCCTTTCCTGGGGAAAAATGCTTGCATAAATACATACATTTATTGAAGTGTACAGGTTTGTGGTTAGACTTTCCTGATGACTGCTACTGCAGAACAACACACTGTGGACAAAGGATGGACTCAAACACTCTGGAGAACCACAGAAGCAGCGGACAGTAAGATGTGACATGCACACAGGTTTCTTCTACATCTACCATCCAAAAGAATCTACATGATAAATCCTGCATTAAGCTACTGAAATTTTAATATGGACTGACCCATTCCATTTTATTGCTATAAAAATACACTTTAAAGTTTAAAATGCCTTGTGCCTTTAGAGGTGAGATTTTATTCAGTGTGGCCAGATACTTTTCTCTTTAGGATAGAAAGAGATCAGATGTACTTTGCTCACCCCTTCATAGCTGTAAAGACTAGTATTGCAATAAAGAAGATGAGAGCACTGAACCATCACCTTCTGCATGACTGAAGGTAGAGGTGCTGACTTGGGAGTGAAAGTAGTCCTAAGCTCTGTCAACAGGCCCATATATTCCTGTATTTACAAAGGAGTCATTTGTCTTACACTAGCTAAGGTTTGCAGAAAAGTAAAAGAGAATATGCATAATTTATGACTTCAGAAAACAGATACATGATTCACTCCTGCCACAGTATTTTGCATTCTTCCTGCATGGACAGAAATAAAAGAACAGTAACAACTAAACTCAAAAAATTAAACCTCTGTATCCAGTTAAAAAAAAAATAAAATTACAATTTTAGGCACACTCAATCTCTTTGAAAACTTGCATTTTGGGTAAACCATCTGCTTTTGGAATAAGTAAATTAAGCAGAATTTGGTTTCCAGAGAGAAATCAGAAGGAGAAGAAACAGAAATAAGAAGATGGAAGATAAATCAGTTATATATATGGAATTCAAGAGACATCTAGTGGTTAGTAGAACAGAAAGTTTCCTCGGAGAGCCTGGTAAGTCCTTTTCAGAATTCCACTGCCCTTTCCATCTTGTTTCATATCAGTTTGAATGTAATAAAAGGTAATTTTGAGATCACATGTATTCTAGGAAGTTCTAACCACTTTCACTAAACTTATTATTTACTCCTTTATGAAGATTTGTATTTATACTTGGTTCATTTTTCTTGATATCAAGTGACTTACCAGCATATTTCTTCTTAAAACAATACAAGCTAGTGCAAAGTGTACCCATACCAATTAATACTTCCATAAGCATCGGGATATTTGAATACATAAAGTATGCCAGTGAATGGCAGTTATAAACTACTAAGTTATACTTATCATGGTAATTTAAAACATTTAAGAATATTAAATGCACACCGAAAGTGAAAGATTATTTTAGCTTTGTATTTTCATACTATTCTTTTTCAACAGTGTAACAGCAGAAAAACTAAAAATATTAATGGATAGAATTTTAAGAGAAAACATTAGCCTAGAGATTCACTATGTTCCCAGTGCCTCAATTTCAGCATGGGACATCACAGAACGTATTTGTACACTTAAGCAAATGATTCCTATCCCCTTTAAAAAATTAAATTATACTGAACAGAAGGATCCGCAAGAAGATTTAAACTGAATATTTAATTCTACCCCCGACTTAACTATACATCAACTAATATTAGATGTTGAGCTCCATTTTTCATTTCTAGTACTTAGATGGATTCCTCCATAGACACCTTAAAAGAAACTTCATCATAGACTAAATACTGGAGGTTTCTCTCTTTACAGACATAATTTTTAAATCCAGTATTTTTTCCAAACAGACATTTTAGCAAGTTAAGTTTGTAATTCTTTTTAATTAAGGGCCAACTGCTGCACTATACAGAAACACTTTTAATTGCTGAAATATCGAGTAGAAATTGTACTGCATAATTATAAGTAGCCCTGGGAAAAGCAAATATTCCCACCTGTTCAAATATACATTTTAAATATTTTATCTTACGGTTTATTTATTCTTAGTACAGTGCCCAGAACTCTGAAAGAACATTTTATAAACAAATCCTGAGGTCAGAAAATGAAGACAGTAAATAATGCACAGTGGTTCTGTAATTGCTAGACTAGGCTGCTAAAAAGAAAAATCCAGATTAGTATACAACATAACATTTAAGTTACATGACCGCAGCATAGCATTTAATTAGAAATCTGCTTACAGGACAATGGGAAGAATCTACAACAGCTGTATAAGGGACAGGGTGCTCCACTCTCTTGGACCAACACAGTTTTGTATTCAAGTAGACAAAAAAGTTCCAGCTCTCACTCATTGCAAGTGAGTAGGATAAAGTTATTTCCAGCATTAAAAAAAAACCCTGAATGTGTTTTTCCCCATATAAATACATTCACATGAAAATGCATGTGTGTGTTTCCTACATAAGGTGCACAGATTGACAAATTTTAGTTGTGAGAAAAAGGAACTGAATGAGGGGAGATCTGAGCAAAAATTCCAGGGCAGAGCTGACAGCTTTTTATCATTAAAAGAGTCCGATATCCTGAGGTTGGTAACTACATAGCTTATTATTTGTAACTACCAAAGCTGCTTTTAGCGTTATCACTTATTACTCAATTACTGAATTGAAAAAGAATGTCTCTGCTCTTCAAACAGAGAAAGGAAAAAAATACACCTAAAATTCAGAGTACTAGTCTATTTGCTTTCAAACATACTACGTTCTCCAAGCATGAACAAAATCTTCAGAAAACTAAAATAAAATTAAGCACTTGCATGTGATAATCCTTATTCACAACTACAAGTGCATTTTAAACCAATTGTTTCAACAATTAACAATTATATGAATCACTAAATTTCCTTATGCTTTTAGCAATACCAATATTAGAAAAGCTGTTCTTTTTTCCCCAGTACATAATTCAGATGTTTTCAGTCTTTAATATTGCCCAATAATTCTGAAAAGCAGTCATGTCTTAAGAGGCATTGTTTGGTAAAACCTTTAGTTTGCAATAAAAGTAACAAGGATATTTGTAAGGACAGTCAACCTCTGCATTAATCCCTCAGGGTAACGTGAGACCTCAGCTTGGCAAATTTTCTGATCCGTTTGTTTCAGCTGTGTTGTGTTGTTTGCTGTACTAAGGGAAAAGGTTATTTTACTCCAAACTAGAAATGAAAATAAAAACCAAAGTTACTTTTTCAGCACCTGTTTCCTAGGCTCCAATATACCAGCACAAATCCATATTTTATGTGATGGTGCTTAAAAAAGGAACAAGATACTTCCATAGTCCATGTGACTGATACCTACCATTGCAGTTCTAGATTTGATAAACCAGTCAAATCTGAACTGAGGAGCATTGCGCACACACTGCCTTAGTTCCTCATACACATTTTCTTTGTCAAAGCCCATCTTGTGTAACATGCATATCAAAAATCTGTCTTCCTCTTCTGTGTAATTTTTCCCTTTGTTTGTTCCATACTGAATACGCAACTGATGAAAAGGTGCTTTATACCTTGCAATCTGGGTGCAAAACAAAAATAAGGACTAGTAAACATAAAATATTACATCAAGTATGTGTTACATATTGGTGTAGATTACCAACACATGGTAATACACTATATAAAAAGATTTAACTCCCATCCCCAACTCTTCCTTTTCTGAAGGAATTTGGAAGAATTCAGTTGCAGAAAACAGAAAACCTGCAATGATTACTTTGGCATCGAGGGCTTTCTTGATACTGATCCTCCGTTGAATTCTTGCCTCTCCTCGTTCAATTTGAGCCATGATCCTCTCAATGTCCTGTAGTTCATTACAACGTTCCCAGAAAACAGCTGAAAATGCAAAATATAATTTGTAAAATAAAATCTTTTCCTCTACTCTTACTACTTTACTCAGTTAAGGCACTCCAGAAAACAAACAAAAAAACCCCACAGGTTGTGGTTCCATTAAATCTTAAAATATTTGCTAATATTCTTCCTTTTACTATGCTAGCCAAGAAATAAGCCTGCACAGACCCTTTATTCAGTGTCTTTAAATTAACTATGCCAAGTTCTAAATTTTGGCTGATCAGGGATAAAGGCAGCTGAAGGCATATTTATATGCCACAAATTCAGTATTTTTAACAGAATTAAGTCTTCTGAAAAGAACTATTACGTACTTTTTTTAAAACATACAAATTCTACATCTTGTCATTTTAAAGGAACATGTAGCAAAACTTAAAGCGATACCACTTGATTAAGAAATATATTTCAAAATTTCAAACCTGAATACTCAATGACCTCCTCAGGAGACTTTCCCTCCACCTCACGGGCAATATTGTCTATATCATCACGACCATATTTCTCATTAGCTTTAATAAACTGGTTAAAATCTCTTTTATTCCAGTTTGTAAAACCCTGTAAGCAGTAAGAGATCAAGAAGGCATTACTAGGCAGAAGGGAAACATTTTGCAAAATTTTGTCTCATGTATGTATCATTTACTCCAACTGGCAATAGCTCTGCAGTGTCACGTAATTAGTGGTTAATGGTCTTTCAGGATTTCCATAAACTTGTATTATCCAGGGTTTATTACTTAATTACTAAAGGTCTAAAGAGCTATTTTTGTGCATGATTCCACGTGCATTAGTAAGAGTTTTTTACTCTTCTTTCTTTTTAAACTTTTTTACATGGTATTTCTCCAAAGAAACAAGCTCAATTACAGGTTACTGTAATTTTATTTAAGTCACCCTTCAGCAGATACAAGCAACAAATGTCTTAGGATTACAGGGTGCACCAATGCAAGTGTCACTACAAGTTCTTAGAGTAGAGCAAGTATCTAAAGCAAGAGCTCTTGTGATGGACATTAACAAATCTTGAACCAGACAAACAGCTTGACAAAAGCCTAAGTACGTCAAGAAACGATCTCTAGTCCAAAAAGATGCAATCAAATGGAAACTCCATAGCACACTCAAACAGAAAACTTGCTAAGTACCAAAGAAATGAACCCAAAACTGAACAACAGTTAAGTTGAGTTTCCTTCATCACAGAAATACATTTACAAGGAACTCTGTCAGTTCTACACATGAATAAGCTCATTCCACAATTAGATAGCATCTTTACAAGAAGTTGAATATACACAAGTATTTCTTTTTAATCATTAACAGCAGTACTGACATGCATATCAGCACAGCTTAAATATTTCCTCTGCTATAAAC
This sequence comes from Antrostomus carolinensis, assembly GCF_000700745.2. NCBI lineage: Eukaryota > Metazoa > Chordata > Aves > Caprimulgiformes > Caprimulgidae > Antrostomus > Antrostomus carolinensis. The sequence goes on along the minus strand of NW_010318937.1, from coordinate 19,734 downwards.
AGGTGAAATTAATAGTCAAATCATGACCTTGCAAATTTCTTCTCAAGGTAGACTACGCCCTGTTCTTTTACTAAAAAAATCTTCTGAATCAAAAAATCCTGTTACTTTGAGATACACCTTTCTCCTTAACAATTTGCTTTGAATAAGCCTACTCAGCAGGATAATAGTCCTAAAGTCAAGAAACTAGCCAGTAACAGGGATGCAGTCCCCATATAAAAGGAACATGCTTAACAACCCAACAGGGACAGCATTAATCGATGTGACATATGCAGCACAACTGTGTAAATACCGTGTATGTTGACAAAGGCTTGTCCTCTACGATTCAAGCCCTTTTTGATGAAAAAAATGCAAGGAAGATGCATATATAAGAAAGCAACTGATTGGATTTCTGCATGTATTGGTCGGCAGTGCATCTACTGTTTAAGTCCTTGCCTCAGAAACTTTGCAGACATTCAAGGAAATAGTAGGTGACTAAGATGTAAACTTGTTCAAGGACAGGCAAGGTCCCTCAAAGCAAAACCAAGCCAAATCATTACATGTTGTGTGCTTTCTTCTTTCTATAAGATCAGTGTAGCTTTCTGTGCAGATTTATCATTATTAGTATTTATATTCCATACTATTAAAAAATACATTATGAAATACTTCAGCTGTTTTTATTTCACCTGTGTTAGAAGCTTTTCTTTCTCTTCAGTTTCCTCCGTATTCAGAGGCATAGACTCATCTATCTTCTTTTGTTCCTCTTTTTGTACCTGAGCTGCATTTGGGAGATCAGGGTTCCTGGGCACCTAAAATAAGGGGTATCAATAAGCAGCAGCACAGCAAGGTTATTAGAGACTGTACACTTTTCAGTCAACCTCAGTTTATGGTTTATAAGCATGTTAGATTTCACAGGATTGACAATAGTCCACAGCCACTAAGCACTTCTTGTCATAGAACAAAAAGACAAATTCAAACAACAAAAAAACGCACCATCCCACACCTTGGCTGCCCTGAAGAAACCAAACCACAATAAAAATATTTTTAAAAGTGAGTATCAGAATATTTTCATCAGTATCTACAAAACTGTTACAAAATTAAAAATATTAACCTTCAAGACAAGGTGATGTATCATACTGTCATTTATCTATGCTTGTTCCTTCTTGTCTCACAAGCTCCTAATGTAAAATTTATCTTCACTTGTAAGTAACAAATGGGTCCTATTCACTTTTTCTTTAAGAAACTTTAGTGAAAAACACTGCAGAATACACGTAAGTGGTAAAATACATTTTTTACAACTATTAAATATTAAAGCACTGATCTGTACAGCAGTTACCAAATGGGTTTTACTTAGATTCAAACCTTATTGCTTAAACCCTCACTCCCAAAAATAGGACTACATTTTGTCAAATGTATGTTACAATGAATGTTATGAAGTTTTTAATGAAAGAAGGAATTACAGATTACTTTCTCTGTTCTGCAATGGAACATGAACAGTGGAATAGAGGTTTTAAGCCATTTCCTTCACAAGAAGCACATTGCAAAAAAATAAGACCAGAATGATACATATTTTTAGTTGCATTCTCATTTACTTCATTTAGCTATTGTCAAGGTTGCAGTAAATCCGCGAAGAGGAACACAAATACACTTCACTAATTTGAACGGAAAAAAAAAAAGCATTACCTTATATCCTATAGTCTTACGATAATACAGAATTTCTTTTTCCAGAAGTTCAAATAACCGTGGTGGGAAAAACTGGAAATCCTGAATATTTGGTTGTTTTGGAGGTCGCGGAGCCTTCAAAAATACACAGATACATTAACATTATATAAGCTTGATTTCTGTGCAATTAAACTGCCATAATTCAGCAGCAGTGGCAACCTATCACTTTGTAAACACATTAATTTTATTACCGGTATAGGGTGAGAGTAGGAGGTGCAACATGGGAGATGAGAAGAACAAAAGAACAACATAAAAACCCTCCATACTTGCTAATTACTTACTTTTGGGACTTTTGGTTCACTAACACGTAGGGCTTCTCTGAAATAAGCATCGACTGCGTAATTAGCTTTGCGTTCTCGTTTTGGAGGCTCTATCCATTCCATCATGCTCAGCTACACATAGAAGAGAAAAAAAAATAAAATGTGGCAGTAAAATGATACTGACTGCAGTAGTGTAATAGGATGCAACACAGTATTTTGCTGCAGAAAGGATAAAATTTGAGCAATATTACCAGATTTTACCATGAAGAAAAACAGTGGGGCTGAAAGCTAATTTAACCAAATTTTGGTGTATTGATGATTCTGCAGAGCTAACTTAATTTTTTAGTAGCTCCTTACTTCTCTAGAATAACCTTCATAGCCATAACATTTCTAGTATTGCCTTTATGCTTGCACCTCTAAAGTCTTAACGAGTTTGAGAAAAATTACCTTTTGTTTTTCCCTATAATCTTCACCTTCAAAGTTGTATAAGCTCATCTCTGTGTCCATAGTGAAGTTTCGTAGGGAGCTCTCCCCCATCTTCTGCAACCGTTCATTCATTTCCGCTGTCTGAAAATACAGGAAGATACTTTTAGGCCCACTCAAGCTGTTTTATCTTTTCTGAAAAAAACCCAGCTTTCATCATCATTAGAACGTTCTCTATGTCTTTTTCCGCTTTAAACTTTTACTTACATTTTTTTTGTAAGCAGAGACACCCATAGTGCTCTTCAATTTTGAAGAATCTGACTCCAAAACTTTCCATTAAACTAAATTTATTATGCTGGGATGCAGCCCTACAACTGTATGATTTAAATTTAAATTAAATATATGGCTAGCTCTTTGGAGCTCATTTTCCCAGGCTACCTATTCACTAATAAAGTTCCATAAAGGTTTTGTGTCTATTAGAATAGTTGGCACAAAATCTACATCTATCTAAAAACCCACAAAATAAATAGTGCTTAAAATATGATACATACGGTCTGAACTTTGAAAATAATTATAACTCACTAAATCTACTCCTTCAAAATTTTCATAAGCTTTAAAATATTTACAAATAGTGAAGTAATAATTGGGCATAAAAATAGATTTACATAATCAGATTTAATTTCTATTTTGTGTATGTATATTTAATGTTTTACACATTTCGTATTCCAAACAAAACTGTTCTCTAACCTTCTTTTCACCTCTTTCTAAAATAGTGGTTATATCTTCCTCTGTCAGCTCACTATCTTTGGAAGCAAAAACATGTGTGGCTCCATGCCGGATCATCTGCAGCATTTCATCTTTTGCCAGTTTGTTAGACTGTTGGTCTATGAGCCTTCCTAAAATTAGAAGAAACATGTTGAAAGTTATAATACAAGAGTTCTCAGTGGATTTTTTTTAGTTCACTGGTAGAACAAGAAAGGAAAAAACAGAAGAACCATACAGAAAAAAAAAAATTACATTTCACTTGAGCTGAAAATACATAGAAATTGGGAACTTCAGGGAAAATTAAAAAATAACAACTCTGGATCAAGTCATAACAAAGAATGCTTCACATTTAGATAATTCAAATTTTGTGTTTAACATCTTATTCTTACAAAGTTAGCTGAACTTAAGATCAAAATTTTATTTCAAGATGAAAATATGACATTCTGTATTAACCACTAAGAAGTACTTAAGATTTTTTTACATTCACTTCACTGATTGCAACTTAAGTATCTGAATATTTTTCCCAAAATTCTAATTTCTGTCTCAAAATTTCACTTATCCTATCTCATCCCTTCACAGACCATCAAATCTTTATACCATCATCCTTTCAGTAGCCCACCCTTTTGGAAATCCAAACAACCTTCAAAACTTAGCTTGAGAACCTCAGTTTTTGACAAACTCTTCCAAGAGCTTCTAAACAAAGACATATGAAGCAGCTTTAATGTTCAGTAAATTCCCATGTGGTAAGAAGCACATCTATATATATATTTTTTTTTTTTTTTTAATTTGTCAGGGAACAAATCCTGTATTCTTTTTTCTACATATCACAAAAACCAAGTAACATCTATTCAGCTGTGGTTTGCTTTCCTCATTTAGAGTCTTAGGAGTCTATGCCCACGTTATTTAGGAAAACAGAATTTTTTTCAAGAAATTTTAGCTGAACAAGTAAGTTATGCTTTATAGTTTCTTAGGTTGATTTAGTGTACTGCTATTATACAGAAGGCCTGCTTTCTCTCATACTGTACATTTGTACAGTTATTTAACCCATACTTTAAGGGACTGAATAATTCTGTTGCAGACAAACATATATAGCAGTTGATACCTTGTTGTATAACTATAGAGTCCAGCCTCAGTTTTATTTCAGCTCTTTCTACAATCCTCTCTTCAACAGTATTATCAGTGATTAGTCGAAACACCCGTACTGGTTTCTTTTGACCAATACGATGCGCACGATCCTAACAAACATAAATCAATGAGTGTTCAGCAACAAAAACTCACAAGCAATAGACAGTTAGCTCGCAGAAACAGCAGACAAACTAGCATATATTGTTTGGTTCCCTGCTTATTGAAGAGTATATAAAAATGTAAAACCAGCATAGTAACATTTACTTATATCTGGCTATTACACCTTAAGTTTGGGTCATTCTGTAGCAATAAACGCATCCACCTCACTGTAAATTAAGAGAATTGAATGTCTGTCTAGACTGCAAATGGGAAGTGGAGATACAACAGTATGTACATACACACGTCTGTAGTGCTTTCAAACTAGTTCTCTCATGTGACACAGGTATTGAAACTTCGGCATCCCTGGCTTGAGCATCTTAATTCCATGGGCAAAGTCCATGCAGCCACAGCTTCAATACTGTATCTGTCCCAAGGTAGCTACATTAAAGCATCAATGTGCAGCTCACAGAGTACAGGTGCAATGCACAGCAAATGAGGCTATATGACTAACATACTATACTTATTTGTAACAAAACTTGTGGTTATTCTCTCTGAATAAAAATATTATTTTGCTCTTTTAAATAAAAAGTTAAACAACTGGCCTTCAAGTTCTTGGTACTAGGATTTTCTGACTGTCCTTTAAACATGAGTCATGAAATCTTTTACTCTCCCACATAATACTCATTTCTTCCTGAAAATCCTACTAAAGCTCACAAATCACACTCATCAGTTTCCAGGAATTCAGTCTACTATTGATAGTCAGCATGCATATCGAAAGGATGAGTTATTCACAGTAAATATTTGATGTGCTTAACGGCATTAAAAAAATAATCAAAACAAACCCCCCACAAACCACAGAACAAATGATCCATCCCGCAATCATTCAAGAAGGCTCATGTGATCTTTATTCCACATGGAACAAATTATAAATTAATTTTTTTGGATTCAGCACTCAGAAAGAGAAGATTTTAGTGTGTTTAACCCAAAGGTGAGGGGTTTTTTTTCCTAACATCACCACCAGATGATTCTATACTTAAGCAGAAAACAGGTGGGTTGCAAAAGCATAAGCTTCCCAAAAGGGAGGAAGATAAAGCTGCATGCTTTTAATTCTTTGCTATTATTTTGGAAACAGTCCTCCGTTATTCATTTACTGTTGTCTTCTGGAAAGATACAATTAAGAATAATTCTATGGATAAACAACATTGTTACAGTATTTTGACAGAAGTAATCTTATTCAGTTAGAAAATAAAGACAAGATATTTACAGAGAAATATCTATGGTTTCTTCCACAATTCTGTTCATGCCAGTTTCATTCAATTCTTTATTTTTTTGGTATTAAACACAAAAAGTAAAGAGAAATAACAAAAATGCACATTCTGGAAACACTTATACAAAACAGAACAATTACAACTTTAATAAATGACTGTGTATTAGGCAGTTAACTCACCATGGCTTGCAGATCTACTTGAGGATTCCAATCTGAATCATAGAGAATAACCACATCAGCAGTTGCCAAATTAATTCCAAGACCTCCAGCTCTGGTACTAAGCATGAAAATGAATTTACTGCTGTTGGGAGCATTAAATGTGTCTATTGCTTCCTAAAAGAAGAAAAAGAAACAAACAAACCTACACATGCTGCATGAAAGTATCAGAGTTTTCAAACAAGCTTCCAATATGTTGGTGGCTTGTCAATTTAATTTCTTTGAAATTTACAGAACTTTCATACCAAAACCAACTTTTATAGAGGCAAGAAACTGTAGGTTGGCACAAGTGGGAAAAATCCATTCTGAGTCCACAAAATATTACATTTTTCATTTAGCGTAGGGACAAATGAAACCAACTTTACTGTGGACTTTGGTTGGGGAAAACATACACCCTTAGCAGCCTTTTTAAACTGCAGCATTTTTGCTTTAAACAACTATGTAGCTGCTTATATATATGTAAATAACAACTCCTTAATAAATTAATATGTAAAACAAAGACATTTTTTGTGTATGTGCAACTTTCTCACCTCTCTTTCTTCATGTGGTGTCTGTCCATCAAGTCGGCAGTACTCATATCCACGCCACATGCAATAATCTTCCAAAATATCCAGTAAGCGAGTCATCTGACTAAAAAGGAGAACTCTGGAACCTGAGAGAACAACACAGAAGGTTTTGTCATTAGTTTTACGTTTTCACATTAATCTTATCACAGAGCATGAGTAAAAATTCACATGAAATATTCTGTACTATGCCTAACTTAAGTCTTTCTTCTGTAGTTACTTTTCTGGTACTGATTTAACTTCTCCTCAAGACAGGTTACTTGGTAACTTATACAGAAGGAATACACAGCTGAAGAAACAGAACACTTAAAACCGTGGTAAGGCAATTAGCTGACAACTGATGTGCATAAACAAGCTAATCCTCTCATCAGAAGTTTTCTCAAAGACAGCAGAGGGAAGGCTCTGCTCTTCCTTTCCTCCTACTTCTCCATATTATTACTCTTCCTCATCATTCCTGTAAGAATTCCTTCCCTCCATGCACTGATCTACAGAAAAATTATTTTCAACAAAAACCTCACTGAAAGTAATGAATGCATTCACTGGAACAAGACAAGAATTAATCTATGCAATTTTTGAAAGGTAGTTTTACTTACAATGAGCTTTCAGATCACTACCTTTTATAAGCAGTACTCACCTTGCTCTCTGAGCTTTGCTAGCAGTTTATCCAGAACTAACATTTTACCACTGTTAGTGATGAGATGAGTGTCAGTGGTATAAGGAGGGCCTGGCTCAGCACCATCAAATAGGTAAGGATGGTTACAGCATTTCCGCAGCTGCATCAGAATATTCAGCAGACGCATCTTATCCATTTTCCCAGCTGAATTCAGGATATCTATATCTTTCATCAGGATCCTCGTATACCTGAAGTTTTACAGGCAATTTTTAACAACTCAGTTTTTACTTGGTATTTAAAACATGAATGAAAACCTGCAATATCCCAATTACTTATTTCTGGATGTGTGAGTTTGCTTTGTTTTTATAATAATGAGCTGTATTATTATGAAACTTGGCAAGAACATCTGACTGATAATAAGGATTTATAAATCCATACCTAAGCAGGAAAGGCAATTTCTCTGTGAGTGACAATGATCTGTCATTTACTGGGTTATCTTACACTACTATTTAAGGACTACAAAGTGGATTAAAGATAGCATTTATTTGACTGAAGCTGCTACACTGACCTGGCTCCTTTTCTCAGATCTCTTCTGGGTATGTGACTTCTCAAGGTTTTATTTTAATTTCAGCTCAGACTTTTAGTGGTGTGTACATATTTGGCTCAAAGGAGGAAACTTAGTAGGCATATATTCTTTCAAACAAAATTAAAGAAGAAAAAAGTTTCTGCTTTCTTCTGCCCGACCTTTTTCATTACCCTTCCTGATCTCTTTGTAACTTGTGCACCTTTAAAAAAAGCAAAGATGGCTATAAACAGGCTTCTCCATCTGACTGTCTTAACCTGGAACTACAAGGGAAAAAAAAAAATCAGTGTGAAAAGCTCTCTATCAGAAAAGAACCCTACTTTGATGTAAACAACTCACCATTCCCTCTGCATTTTGCTGAGCCCAAGATAAATTTTTACTTCCTTCTTTGGAGGCAAGCTCTTTTCTACTTCAGCTTTTATGCGACGTAATAAAAATGGCTTCAAAACCTACACAAATTAAGAGTTTTTCCACAGATAAATTTATAAAATTGATTGCCTCAAATACAAAATTAACAGATTCAATTATCTGATATTTATTCAGAACTGATCTATTGCTGTCATGGTGACTCCTTCAGAGAAATTCTGCTAAAGTATGAAGCTGTGCACTAATAAGCTAAGTTCACACATAAATATGTACACTACATAAAGATTGCCACATTCATCTCAGCTGTTATCTGGGATGAATATGGCAATCTCATGGGTCTGGCCCTTGGGTAAGCAAGGGCCAAACCCATAAGCTTATAAAATCTATTTTATATGAGCTTCACATAAGCTCAGTTTCATTTCCACTAGCAGCATATACCAAATACACCAACATTTCAATAAGTATTTTGTACTTCCTTCTCATTTGTTCTGCTATGGTATGCTGAAAAACGTCTTTTATCTCATGTACAGTAAAACAAAGGTAAAGGCATGCCTTTCTTCAGACTAGCATGATGGGTAGCAGTATATTATTAACAATAATAAATGGTTTCAAGAAGATCTCAAAATTCTTCATTTTCCCATTTTATGTACAGATTTTGTCTGCTTCAAACAGTAATGTTACAAAAAGCAGTATCTATAATAAAAAGTTCCAGTATTTCATTCATGAAAATTCCACTGGGCATTTCTGTAACTAAATACCTTCAAGTTTATCTTCTCAACTTGGAGACAAAAGGGGGACATAATCCATTTATTTTTATTTTTTTTTTACACTGTGTATGCTAACGATGATACATGATTACAGCTTTAAATACTTACAGCATGAAGTCTTTCTACAAGTTTCTGATCACCGAGACAATTTTTAGTGTCAAACCATGAGTCAAAATCCTGTGGTGAGAAACAGCACAATTGGTATGAATAGTTTATCATCTGTAGTTTCAACAGACACATACTGACTCTCTTCCACTCCAGCTGAGTGGCATAAATATTCAGACAAATGCCTTCTATGAGAGAGAAAAATCAGTCTGCAATTCAGTGCCAGCTCCCCAGCACATTATAACATTCAGGTCACCTGAGTAACTCGGCAAACAGTATTACTCTGCTTAATTTACAGTGGTTTTCCATGTTTGTCACTGCAGTGTCCAAGTTCGTTCCCTTAGTGCCTGTGTAATGGCAGGGCAAGGCGGTAAAAAAAGAAAAAGAAACCAGAGTCCTTAAGTAAATGAGATGGACAGCAGAGCAACAACTATGGAAGCAAGCAATGCAAGTGCAAGGAAACACTAGCAGTAGAACAGGAGAACGATTACTCAAATTATAAACACAAAAGGCTTACGCCTATTTGGATGCTTCATTTTCTTCATTCTGCATTGCTTTCCCAAATTTGTTCCACTTTGCATAATTCTTGAACTGTTTAAAGTATCACATTTGCTATTACGGGCCCGAGGCCTTATCTGCACTAACAGTGCACTGTTTTAACTACACAGAGCAAAAAAGTAGTCTATCGTTGGGTAAGCCACAGAGCTTCTACTGAATCTAGCTCTTCCACATCCTATGTCTCTCACTAGGCTAGTCATTCTTCTCCTCTGCAGATAGCAGCCTGGGAATCAAAACAAGAGCAAAACCCCACTTCCAAGCCTCAACTTACATCTGCAGAATTGAAGACATCAGGTAAAAGAAAATTGAGTAATGCCCACAGCTCATGGAGGTTATTCTGTAAAGGAGTTCCCGTAAGCAGCAATCGATTTGTTGTCTTGAATTCACGTACAATCTCCGACAGCTAGAAATACAACAAATAGTTAACATCATCATGTACATTTAAGCATAATGAATTTTCATCAGTTTTTGAAACGTGAAACAATGTCAACTAAATTTAAAGACAGTGAGCTACCTACAAAATTCATATTTACCACCCAGTAGTTCAGGGCTTATATTTAGAAAAACAACCAAAGAAAAAACCCCCTACACCTAACACTTAAAGTCTGCTAAAAATCAGATGGAATCTTTTGTGTCAAACTATCTTCAAAGTATCAAATAATTTTGAATTTACCTTAGACTTCTCATTCTTTATTCTGTGGGCTTCATCAATTACCAGGTACCTCCAGTTAAATTTTTTGAAGACTGATTTCTCTTTAATTACCATTTCATATGATGTAACACAAACATCCCATTCACCAGGCATCATAACATCACGGATAAAAGCAGCCTAAAGCAGAACAATTGAATTAATAAACACTTATAAATATGAACAATTTATATGGAATTCAGTGAAACCTATCTCTGCCAACAGTACTGATGCACTAAGCTAGCACACAAAAGACGACTCAAACATCCTTTCAGTTACTGAAAGTTACAGTAATAAAGACCTTCAATCCTTTGTACTTTCTGCACAGTTTATCAGCTGGGGTTAAGCAAAACAGTAATTTTCTCTTATTCAAAATTAAATATTTACTCTTCAGCATAATTTTTCTGTACATACTAACAATAGGGAAAAAACCCTCTAAACTAGTCCAAAGACATAATCCACAAAACAACCCAAATACACTACTCCCATCTTCTCTCTTCCCTCCTCTGTCCCATCTCTATTTTGTAGGGGATATATGTCTAAGCACAAAAATCCTTTCACATGAAAGTATATCACCCTGTGGAAAAGCCACACATGCAGCTCTCCAAGAACTTACTTACTAGGGTACACAGATCACCCCAGTGAGTAGGGCTGACAGAACTGTTCAAGTGCACAGCCTTGGAGCACTACCTAATAAAGGAGTGTTCTGTACAACTCTATGCACTGACTTAAAAATGCAAATATAAGCTCAGAGGTGCTTTAGTCACCATAGAACAGAGAGATTAAGTAGAAAATCAGGAAATGAGAAGTTATGACAATACAAACATAAGACTCTGAAAGCAAAGAAAGTACAAAGTGAAGGTACACGCTTCCCTTCAACACAATCTTAATTTCATTCCACGGAACTAGTGATAAACACACTGTGGTGCAAATATTATCAGACTTCAAATTAAAACAATCTGCAAAGAGCAGAACAGTCAAATCCAAGCCTATGGCACTGGAAGAAACTGTCCAGCTCACTGGCAGAACCAGCAGATCCTCTCAGAGAATCACAGAAGCGTTTAGGTTGGAAAAGACCCTTAAGATCGAGTCCAACCATTAACATAACATTACCAAGTCCACTACTAAACCACACCCCTAAGTGCTATGTCTACACATCTTTTAAACACTTCCAGGGATGATGACTCAACTACTTCCCTGAGCAGCCTGTTCCAGTCCTTGATAACCCTTTCCTTGAAGAAATTTTTCCTAATATCCAAACTAAACCTCTTCTGGCACAACTTGAGGCTGTTTCCTCTTGTCCTGTCACTCGTGGAAACAACCCCAGTTCCCTCAGCAGCTCCTCATAAGTCTTGTTCTCAGACCCTTCATGCTTGTTGCTCTTTGGACATGCCCCAGCACCTCAATGTTTTTCCTGTAGCGAGGGGCCCAAAACAACACAGTGCTTGAGGTGCGGCCTCACCAGGGCCAAGTACAGGGGGACAATAACTTCCCTAGTCCTGCTGGCCACACTAGTTCTGATACAGGCCAGGATGCTGTTGGCCTTCTTGGCCACCTGAACACATGTTCAGCCGACTATCAATCAACTCCCCCAGGTCCCTCTCTGCTGAGCAGCGCTCCAGCCACTCCTCCCCAAGTCTGTAATGTTGCATGGGGTTGTTGTGATCCAAGTGTAGCAACCAGCACTTGGCCTTGTTACACCTCATACAATCAGTCTCAGCCCATCAATCCAGCCTGTCCAGATCCCTTTGTAGAGCCTTCCTACCCTCCTGCAGTAACAGGCAGTCACACAATCTATGAGGAGCCACAGAATTCACAGAAACATCCAGCTCATTGATCCCCTTCAAGTGAGAAAACCACCCTAGATCTATTTTAAGGCCTTCACTATGAAAGATGAAAAGCTCTACAACACAATCCTAGTTAGAAGGCAAGGCATGGATGTAAGACACAAGTAAAGAGTGGGAGAGGTCACTTGAAAAAGTGAAGAAAGAGGTAACAAAGTGAGGGTAATAAAGGAAAATTAATAAACACTGTCATAATGCAAACACAGAAGAGATTAAAAAAAAGTGCAAAGAACCAGAGGAAGACAACAGAAAAGGAGGTCAGACAGCCGTACTTTGATCCCAGACTATTATTTCACCAACTGATTTGCACTTTTTCCTCATAGTTACAAGCATAACACTTTCAATGCTAATACAATTAAAGATTACTACAAAAATATTGTAATTAAGGAAGTAGCTTAGGGGGAATTCCACATACCCAAATACTAGTTTTTGACAAATAATTCATACAGCTTTGAAGCGTAGAGCACTTACTCTGGCGTCTTTATCTCCAATAAGGCAAACAGCACGTAACGATGGAACCCAGCGTTTGAATTCATTCATCCAATTGTGCAAAGTTGATTTTGGAACCAGGACCATGTGCGGTCCAGGAATGTTTCGGTAATGCTTCAGATAGCCTAGTAACGCTATTGTTTGCAGAGTCTTACCAAGACCCTGTATTGACAAAGAAGGGGGGGAAAGAAACCTGCTGAAATGAAATACCATACAGAAATAATTTCAGACAATGTTCCTACTATACAATTCTGACACTCAAGTTGTTTAAAGGAAACTAGATGGCAACTGTTTGCAAATACAAGTTCTTCCACTGCATTACAATTCCAGCTGTGAAAAATCTAACTGTCACAGAACAACGTATGCTACTGCATAAACATTAAATACTGTAGGCACTACAGTGATGAATTTTGGGCAATAATTACCACAAAAATTTCAAAAAGATTACTGCTTACCATTTCATCTGCCAGAATGCCATTAACACCATTTTCATACAATGAGATCATCCAGTTCAAACCTCTAACCTGATAATCTCTTAGTGTTCCTCCTTTCACATCTGTAAATGTAAGATTCCTCTAAGTAGAAAAATACTGATTCTAGGTAGAAAATTTTAATTGCAATCTGCTCAGATTTTAATTATGTCAAAGCAATCAGAAGATTGTCAATACAATACTTACATGAAGGAGACTCTTCAAATCGAATACACACATTAGATGTTTTTCGACTCTCTGACAACAGCTCTTCATCTTCCTCTTGTTCTGTGCGCCTGTGACGATAACTGAAGAAAGATTCAAAGATTCATGTTTATAGGAAATAATTTAAAAACACTGACTATAAAATCAAGAGACAAATTATAACAGAAACAATCACTGATCTACAATGTGTGTGTTCTAGTACCCTGACCAAAATCATATTCTGGTACTAAGTTATTCTTTATGGTTCAATCCAGATTTAATTAGAAAGGCTGATATGAAGCCCTCTCCTCCAGAGCCATAACTATGCTCTGACAACAAGTATCATGAGTTCTCTAAGGTACTTTTTAATGAGCAACACAGAAATACAAGACACACACCAGTGGTGGCCTCAGAATCAATTATTTGGTAACTAATCACCTTTTTTTTTTTTTTTTAAATAAAATAGAAATGCCATTCTGCATTACAAACTAATATAGACAGACCGGTGGAGTGAGACAAATGGTGCTGAGGATCCAACACCCACATCATAAGCACGTTGTCTTGTTTTAAACTGGGTCTAGCTCCACTCTGGTCCCACTGACACACCCACTAGCAGCTAGAACACATCAGGTACATTCCCAGAGCACATCTTCTGGTTCAGTGTCATGCAAAAGAAATGAAATTCATGTGCTCTAAAATCACTTCACAATATGGACCAAAGCATGGTAAGTGGCAAGACTCAGGGAATTTACTTTAAAGGTGCATTCCTGATCCGAGGTCACACTAACGCTGATGGATCAGCATACATACACCAGCCAGCTTTTAAAGAAAGTATGATACACCATTAATAGGAAAAGTTCTGGACTTACTTAAAGCACAACCATGGAATCACAGAATGGTTTGGGTTGGAAGGGACCTTAAAGCTCATCCAGTCCCAACCCCCCTGCCATGAGCAGAGACACCTTCCACTAGACCAGGTTGCTCAAAGCCTCACCCAACCTGGGCTTGAACACTTCCAGGGAGGGGTCAACCACAGCTTCTCTGGAGAAGCTGTTCCCTGGGCAATCTCTATGCTACTAACTACACAGGTATGTTAAAATGCATAATTTGTTTGAAAGTGTAAGAAGTCAGAAAGAAAAATAAAACATACTCCCCAGCTGAAATCAAACTCTGTTTTTCATCTTTCTTCATCCGTGGCCGTCCCAGCTTGACTTTCAATGGAGATGTTGGCGATTTTTGTGCTGCAGGCTGAATAAAATGTGCAAAAAGTTCTGTCTGCTTCAAGAGGAATTCAAACCTTTTTGCTCGATCTGCTTTCTAGTTTCCAAAGTGGGGAGAAAATTAAAAAAAGAAAAATTAGTAAATTTTCTTCATTAAAAATGTGTTTTCATTAAGAAACAGAATTGAGACACTCGTGAGAACAACTTATATGAGGAAAGGCTGACAAGACCATCTGCCTATTGTTAGCCAACTCGGAGGGCTACACACATCATGAAATAGCTCTTGAGCTGCTTCAGCTTACAGCTAAGCATTAATTGCTTCAGGGCACCCAACTGTAACATGTAGTAGTTCAATTAATCCTTTATGAATACAACAGCAACTGGAAGACATGGCAGGACTGGATAATCTCACTCCAGCAACCCATCCCCATTCAAAACTCAAAGATTAGTAAAACAACCCAAAACCAGTTTACTTGTATAGATTGCTGAAGTCTGCACGACACAGCAGCCACTGCAAGGGGATGCTCTAAAGGACCGGTACAAAAGAAAGAAAAAACCTACGGCTCTGACCTACAGCAAAGGATGAAATTCCAACTTTGCTCAAGTGACTGGAAAAACTTCCATCAGCTTCAAGGCCGCCAGGATTTAACCCAAGACAACAATGTGGTACCTCTGCTTTTAGAAGTATGACTAAAGTAATGGATGCACCAGCTCAATGCCACTTTCACTGAATTTTGCGAGTTTTGCTGTCAGATTTCACATTTCAATCATTTTAGTTTTGCCATATCAATGAGACATCTGCACTTCAGTACATAAACACAGCAAAACATATGTCCTTCTCTATATTTAAAAACCATGTTACATAATTTTTAAGAAAAATATGATAAAATTTAAATGCTATTTGACAGAATGCAACTGTTACCAGTTTCTCTATGCCATTTCTAAGCATCATGTAACACTGTACCACTTAAACCAATTTTCATGTGATTTTATTTATATATCTTGATATAAAATACAAAAGTGAAATTGTAATTCTGTACCATAACCTTTCTAAGAAACATTCAAACAACAGAAAGCTTTTCTGCAGGAAACTTACACGCAAGTAGAAGTGCTCTCACAGCAATAACACAAACCAAAGGGCAATAAAAATGAACCTGAACTGCAACGCATGATCTCCCCACATGAGGGCAATGCATTTCTTTGAATAGTGCACCACCTGCGAGCAAATCAACATCTTCACAAAGATCTCCTGGAAAAGAATTACTATTATTTTTCCCTTGCAGGCATTATTGGACCATTTGTGTAAACAACGTGAAAACCAAATAAACTGTAAATATCAAGTAACCATGTTGATCTATTCCAAGTAAACAACCAAATGTCATTAAAAAAGCTGCAGTTATGTTTTGTTGTAAAAACACTTACCATCTTCTCTTCATATTCTGGGTCAACTTCTTTTTCAGGTCTAGCTGCCTTTGGAGGAAGTCTGAGTTGAAACGGGGGATCATTTTTCTGGAATTCAAGTTTTGAACACTTTATAAATACTAGTTTATTGATTTACTAAAGCAAAAAGATATCAAACTAAAAAAACCTTACACACTACAAGATAAGCGTGCTACTTTTTAAAAATAATTATTTCAAAATAAAGTGACTGCACTAATCACATTATTTCACCCAAAGCAGAACTTGATATCCATGGTGAAACTAAAGAGGAGATATGACCAGATAAAACGTAAGTCTAAGATTTGTCTCCTCCTTATGTTTATCTCTACAAATGTGATTCGATTTGAAAGCACTAGAAGAAAGTACCGAAAAAGGATGAAGTTTAATCTTCCACCAAGGTCTTGCTTTAAATGCATAATTAAATTTAGTATCTTGAAAAAATGTTTAAAAAAAACTAAATGTGATTTATAAACATAAAATTCCTAATCATAAATTTCTGGCACTTGCATCTTGGTTGGGTTTTGTTTGTTTTCACTTCTAGGTGAATAGTCAGAGTTCATTTGAAAATACAAGTTTCACTACACTTAGCCATACACCTAGGAAGAGACACAAATTAAACAACCAAATCAATCCACACAGCAACTGCATGGTATGCTCTTAGACAGTTAGCAAAGAACCACCTTATTTACTATAAATTAAGGAAACTTAAGAAACTGTAACAAAAATGGCTGACTTCTGTAGTTTATAAGATTCATTCCTATCTTCAATTGGGAAGCTCAAAGCAGGTTTCTACAACTTCATCTACTACATACATATATATATATATATATGTACACACACAAAAGCTGGTGAAAGCCAGGATATTGGCAAAATATCTTTAAATAAACAGAGAATTGTGGGAGAAACATTTGGTGGATTTTTTTTTCCCTAATTCAGACTTTGAAGTATGCCATTTTACACACCTCCTTCAAATAAATAAAAAAAAAAAAGATTTTTTGAGATGCATTAAATTATGAAAGTGTTTTGTAAAAGCACTAAATAACCTGAAAAGAACTGCCAAAGTGCATGTCTGTATAAAATGTAACAGAGTCTTAACGTGACAAGCGCTTTAAGTATCAGCCTACTATAAATACATTGAAATGAAATAATTAATCAATCTAAACTACTCAGGGTGAAGTAACAAAACCAGGCCAAAATGGGACTAAAAATGTAACAAGTTTGTCAAGCAACATTAAACGTAAATTTCAGAACTGTTACTGATAAATATATATGCCAACTTATTATTTAAGCACAATCATGCAAGTGGAAGCAGTATTTTCTCAAGTCAGAGATCACCTTTTCAAGTTTTGGCTCAAAGGCATAATTCTCTGCAGAGATGAACAGTACTAAGTGTATAATTAAGTTGTTTGACAATTTAATGATTTTATAAATGCATGAATTCGGCTTTGCAAGGCCAAGTGATTGTCACAAATAGGCAGCATTAGAAGCGTTCTAGTCACTTACAGCTTCTTCAATCATGCAGGTAATCAGCTCATCTCGAAGGCAATGTTAGGAGAGCACTGGGACACCAACATGCCAAACAACAGTTGATATATATGTGTATATTCACACCTCCATTATGTCACTACGTAGCATTCCAGTAAGAGAGACTGACAGAGCTAATATCAGGCCCAGTCCTTGTACTAAAGTGACAAAATACTTCTCCTTAGAGGAAAACAGAAATGACAGTTGGCCATTTCAGATGCCTCCCTCCCTGTCCCTAAAGATAAATAGCATAGGTAGGCACTACTGGAAAGAAGTTGTCAGTCTACCTCAGGTAAGTAGGAAGTTCCTCCTGGACACAGCAGAATAACTCAATATTGAGAACCCCTTTTAACTGCACATTTTGCAAGTAAAATGTAATGCAATATTATCTTTGCAAGCCTCAGGCAGATGGCTCTAATGCCAGTTCTGTTGTTACTCAGATTTCCCCACAAGAAGAAAACTTATGGAGGCATAAAAATTGAATTTATTCAGAAATAAGTATTTGTGAATAACACACTCTGAGTCAAAGAAGTAAACGGAGTGACACATAAAGTTACTACAGCCACAGGACTATAAAACCACATCACACACCTTACCTTTCAAGACAAAACACAGTTTCCCCGACCCCCCCACTCCTCATTGCAGTGTTTCTGTCAGGTATTGATGGCCTCAAACTATTACAAATAACAAACAGGAGACCGTCAAAAGCTCATGAAAGACAAACAACTTAAGACACACGCATCCTAATACCCTTTCTCTACCTCACAACTTACAAGGGAAAAGAGTATGTTGTAGTTTCAGTAAAACACTATTCTGTGCTGGTGGAGCTAAATGGGTAGCAGGGACAAGTGTCATATTCAAACTTGCTTCTATGTAATGTTCAGAGTTAGAAAAATCCAGATCTTGTCAGTTATTAAATTTTTATATGAATAAAAATATGTCTCTCTTACTATCTGCTGGATCATGTATCTAATATGACACAGAACCGAAAAATATTTCACCAAGTCTGTGAGAGTTCTACCCTGGAAGTTTTACACAACGCATCTTCATCACTTGGAGGGCTGACTTCACAGGCAACAGGAGGACCAGCAGAAGCCCCAGTGCAAATAATTAATTAACCAGCAGAAAAAGTACTTTTGTTAACTCAGGGAGCTAGCTGGTAACAATCTGCCTCTTTTTCATTCAAGATTAAATCCTACATAAGAGAGTCCCCTGAAAACCAGTGTCATTTAAATACTTACAAGAAACATGACCATGCAGCAGTTTCAAAAGTAACAGACCCTGAGTATTCCAAGGATCCAAAATACTTTCCCCCGAAATCTCTACAAAGCTACTAACTTCACACCAAGAGCAAGATTTCAACCTCGTCAGTGCAATAATTAGTCCTAAACTGAGTAGGTCACATGAACACCCAAATAAATGACTGAGAATAAGAACTGCTGCTGCTATAGTTGACTTTACTCTTGTAACCTGTGCTAGTGAGAACTTTAAACAGATGCATTAAGAATAATCAGAACTCTTTTGGCGTTTAACTCACATATACGAAGTGGCAATACATTTCAAATAGTCATTAAGTTAAGACACTGTTTTGGTACTACTACAAGACTATTCATAGTGAAGTAAAACAGTGAGAGGGGAACAGAACACAACAGGTGGTATTAGATGCCATTATGCAGACTGTGTAACTAATTGTAGAGCTATGTAACAGACCTGTGGCGCAATGTGAAGTGAAATTCCATAGTTTGAGTAAAAACTCAAACAGCAAAGTCTTTTATTTTGTTTTCTCCCTTTAAGAAACATATTAACTGGTACGGCACAGTAGCACAATGTTGGTAGTATTCAAAACCATTCACTGCTTTCAAATTATTTCTCCAGGCAGGCATTCTCTAAACATTTAGTACCAACTTTTTATCAGTTGACATGGATCAAGTTTTGAAGAATAAGTTGTATTCAATAAAGAAACTTTTTCCCCCTGAACAATCAGGTAACATTCAGAACTACCCTGTACTGTATCTCATAGCTGTTTGTACATATGAGAAATTAAATAAAGAATCAAGCATTCTTTTCAGGCAAAAATTGACTTTTTCAATTAGAATTAAAATTCTGATTGCATTAATATCAGTATTTCTGCAATTTTCTCCAATAGCATAAAAATATGACACACAGCCATCATTCTTACTAAGTTTTTATGAGATTAATTCTTCAGGTTAAGTCTTGTTCAGTTTCCAAGGACACCGCATACATCACTCTGTAGATTACTTGTGGTTTACCCTGCAGTCTTTTTGCCAAAAAAGCTAACGGGAGGAGGCTGGCAGCCGTTCCTCCCTTTGGAGGGGTTTGTTCTGCAGCGCAGCTGCGGGTCCGCCGGGCAGAGGGAAGGCTGAAGCCCTGAAGCCTGAGGGCTGGGACAGACCGGGTCAGCCGCGAACCCCCCGAGCCGCGACACC
>NW_010318936.1:2106-2355 GCF_000700745.2 Antrostomus carolinensis | reverse complement strand
GGGGTGAGGGGGCGCTGCCACCCCGCCCGCCGGCAGCTGCCCACGCGAGGCGAGAAAAGCAAGAGCGCTTACCCATTTGGAGGGGCGAAGGGAGCTGGGCTGCAGACGGGATTTGCGCCTTTGCCTGCTAGCTGGGGTGACTTTAAATTTAGCCTCCCTTTCAGGAGCAATGGTGCTTAAATTGTCTTTTTTTTTCTTTTTTCTTTTCTGTCTCTCTCGACTCCTTCAGAGCTAGGCCCCCTAAACCAC
>NW_010318936.1:1696-2037 GCF_000700745.2 Antrostomus carolinensis | reverse complement strand
AAAAAAAAGGCCAAAGCCTCACAAATCAGCACTGTTCCCCCTCCTCCCTCTCTCTCATTTTTCCCTAAATGAAAACGCCTTACCGTATTCCACCTCACAGGGCCCGCTGAGGTGACATCGAAGTGTCATTCTGGAATCGGGCGTTTCATTTCTCTCGGGGTTCTGCTCTAGAAATTACACACATCTATCTGAACTATTCTTGGATCCCCTTCAACTTCCGCAACGAGAACAAGTCACAGATTCAAAACACAGATTGACTCAAGGCGGGCAGAGGCAGAGGGCAGGGGACGGAGGAGCCGGCGCCCGCCCCGCCGAGCCGGCTCCGTGACGCATCCCGGTCC
>NW_010318936.1:0-1665 GCF_000700745.2 Antrostomus carolinensis | reverse complement strand
CGAGCCGTGCCTGGCGTTGTCATCGGCGCTAAGGCAGGGCCCTGGGCGACGGAGACCTCCCCTAGACTAGAAATAACTTGTTGTGGAAAACTCTTTGGGGATAAACACGCCCAACGGCGCTGAAAATACCTAAAGCCCCAAGCCTAGAGGTTTGCTCATTTCCCTTCGGATTTAGGTAATGGTTAAATATGGAAGGGGGAGGCGAGACCCCCCACCACCCCGGCGCACGGTGGCTACTGTAGCTTGAGAGCGATTCGAACACGAAGGCGAAAAAAGAGCGGAGCCAGGCGAGATGGAAGCGGTTGCCTTCCTCGCCTGCGTGCCGGTGCTCAGGTAGCTAACTCGGCATCGACCCGTGCTTTGGCGGCGAGCACGGTAGCGGGGCTTCGCGGGAGGCGGTGCCCCGCACCGCCCGCACCTGCAGGAACCCCCGCGCTGCGCAGCCAGGAAGCCTGCTCACTTCTGCAAAGAGAAAAATTCTCGCCTTGCTTTACACACACATCCCAACCCCAAAGCACAGCTTTTCAGGTCTAGCCTCGGAATCCTGATGCAGACAGGAAATCGGGCTCGGGTCTTCGGTATCTTTCTGAGGTGGTTCTGGGCTTCGCTCTTAGAGTTCTCAGGCCACCAGCAACTTCGTTTCGATGACTGTAGGGCCGCCCGAAGTACGGCTCTGCAGTGAGCGAATCGAGGTTTAACACCATTTCCCGTCCAGAAACGAGCGAGACTGAAGTCGGCCAAGGCAGGAGCAAACTTCAGCCTCCCTCACGCCCAGGAGGGTGCCGGCTTTGCGAACAGGTGCTTTTCCTCGCCACCACCCCACCCCCGCGGTATTCACAGAAAAATTAGTCACTGTGCCTGTGAGCCCGTGTGGAACACAGGATTAACCTGACTTCCCAAAATCTAACCAAGCGAGCAAACACCACCATGAGAAAAACTGTCCAACCTTTTTCGTGATGCTGTAGTAGTGACATAAAAGGAAGTTGAAGAACACGACTGACACATTGCCCTTAACACCTTCGTTGTTGCCGGAAAGTTCCTGGTGCTGGGCACAGCAGTTTTACCCACGGCATCTGTGTACCGCGGTCTCCTTGCTGCGCCTTCGGTTGATTACTCTGAAAATCATTCACGCCGTCGGCTTCAAAAACAAATGCCGGGTTAGAACAACTCAGTGTAATTTCATGTATGCGTCTTCGTTGACTCACTGTTTGCCACTTTTTGCAAAACCGTCTTTCTCGTTTGCCCCCGAAATGGGATGACAAACAGCCTTTCGGTTACCCTGCTCAGCAGCGCGTTGACTGTGTGTAAGGAAAGCAACAGAAAAGATTGCTGTGATTTACTATTAGTGCTCGTAAAGAATTCTGACCTGGTTGCAGTAAAATAGAAATTCAACTTCATATATCTAAGTACCAACTTTATGCGGGTGCTTTTGTGCGTTTCCCAGCACGGTGCTTTCCGTGCGGAAGATGCTCGCTGGCTGCCGCGGAGCTGGGCGCGCCGAGCCGCTCCGCTCGGGGCTCTGCTGCGGGGGGCACCGCGCCAAGCCCCCTTATGCCGAGCCCACCGGCAGACGGCACTTCCCCACCTGTCGCTTCCTAAACTGTTTAAAAGCCTTCGGCACAAGTAAGGAAATCAAACGAGTTGATCCAGTGAATATTTAATTCG
>NW_010318935.1:17265-17491 GCF_000700745.2 Antrostomus carolinensis | reverse complement strand
GGTAGGAGGGAATGCTCGGGGGTGATCCCTGGCTGGCTGGGTGGGCAGCCTGGGGTGAGCTGGGTGCTGTCTCACAGCCCCACTGAGCCCCGGGGGTCCCGGCTGCAGGAGGGGGTTGTGGCCATCCTGCCCACACACCTGCTGGAGCCACCATCCCGCCTGCCCACGGGCTGGGGGTCTCCCTCTGCTCACCCAGCCCAAGCCAGGCAGTGTCAGAGGGAAGGGG
>NW_010318935.1:16889-17117 GCF_000700745.2 Antrostomus carolinensis | reverse complement strand
TGCGTACACAGGCCAAGCCAGGGCAGGTGTTGGGCCCCTCACCGCTGCCTCTGGCCTGCTGCTGCTGCTGGGGAGGGGTGCTGCACAGGGCTGGCCAGCCCAGGGCTGTACCCAGCCATCGTTAAGCTGAAGTGCATAGATGAGCAGTGACCTGAGATGAACCACGGTGTGAGAGCCCCTTCTCTGCACACAACGGCTGTTTCCCAGCCCTTCCACCCCTTCTCCCCA
>NW_010318935.1:15643-16807 GCF_000700745.2 Antrostomus carolinensis | reverse complement strand
TTCCACCCCTTCTCCCCAGAGAGAAGGGCCAGGGGTGCCGGGATGTGCCTCCCCAGTTGGTGTTCCCCCAGTGTCACTGACTGTCCCCAACCTTGGGTCATGGTCCATGTTCCAAAAGCGAATGAGTTGCCTCCCTCAGCATCAGTCAGATCAAGCCTCTGCATGGTGCCATCTCCTCTCCAAAACGAGAGCCGTGGTGGCATCTCCAGAGCTCGGTGTGGTTCAGCTTCTCCAGCCTCTGCCTGCTCCGAGCTGCCTGGCTCACCTGCGCGCGCTTCCCTCCGGGCATCACCTCCGGGAAGTGTAATGGTCTCGATAATTAAACCTGCGTCCCTTTCTCAGAGCTGTGTCTTGGGGGAAAGGCAGCAGTGTGTGTTACAGCATTGTCCCCAGAGGGACGGTGGCAGAGCAGCCCCCGGTGACAGCGCAGGGCTTGGCCACTGCTCTTCTGGGAGAGTTTTGAGGGATGCTTGGAGCTGCGGTAGCAGTGCGGGTGGCTCTCGGTGCAGTGCTCATCCCCTGGGAGCAGCACTGGGGTGCAGTGCTGGGGACACCGAGATGGTGTCTTTCATCAAGGGCACGACCTGGAGATCCTGGCCACCGTTCTCAGGCCTGGGTTTCTGCATCGCTTTTGTAAGGAGCTGGTTTTGGAAAGGAGCTAGTTGTGGCGTTCTGGGCCAGCGCCAGGCCAGGTAATTACAATCTGCTTGCCTAAATTCCCCTGCAGTTTCAAAGGGACGTGGTATTCAGCCTGCACCGAGTGGTTTGGTCTTGCTGCTCTGCTTCCGTGGTGGCTGGAGGGGTTCGGCTTCGTGTCCATCTCTGCTGAGTCCAACTTGCTTGTGCTTGCTGGTATGGAAACCTAAAGAGAGGAGCAAAGAAAGATAAGAAAATAATCATTACCTTTGGGTCTTGGGCAAGGAGATGTTCCCATGGACTGTAAAGCATCTAGAAACAGAGCCATGCTTAGATAAGTCTTCATTAAGTGTCCCTGGTCTTAACATCCTTGATGAGAAAGCAGGAAACAAGCTCAGAAGCTGCAGAGCCGCAGGTAGCAGCGGCACGGCGCGTACCTGCTCCCTCGCTCCGTGTCACGTTGGCGGTTACATCCTCAGAGCATCTGTGAGCACCGGCTCCGGGGGTTTACCGGCGGGGTTGGGGGAG
>NW_010318935.1:665-15509 GCF_000700745.2 Antrostomus carolinensis | reverse complement strand
CTTGGTGATTTCACGGGTGGCGTTGGGGAAGCAACAGGAGGGTGTGAGCAGCGGGGCCAAGCTGTACGTGCTCACCTGGGCCCCCCACGAGGAAATTTCCAGTGTGGGTGCCCGAGTCTGCACGCACCGACCCGAGCCCTCGCAGCTCCTGCTCATTTCAGTCTCTCATGAAAATCGGGCCACTTATTTCAGCTGCTTCTATATGTATTTAGGTGCCTGACTTCAGACTTTTACAGCTGCAAGTCTCAGCCTTGCCCTTTCACTGGCTGTTCCCCATTTGTGATGCGAGTCTAACATCAAACTCATCCAGTGTGGTGGTGACGAGCGAGTTTTGGCCTGATTTCCAGTCCCCTGGACTTCAGCAGGGGCTGCAGTCACTCGTTGCGTTGAAAAGATCTGGCTGGCGGGATTTTTAAAGCAGCCTGAATTTGTAATTCCTCTCCAGATGCTGAATAATACTGCATTTTCTGATGTGACTTGTGGTTGCACGCTGCTCGTGTGAATACCGGCTTGTAAGCGACAGCAGAGATCTGCCTCTTGATGGTAACAACATAGGAGAGCAAATGACAGCAAAATAGGAGAGGAGTGGAGGGAAACGTAACAGACAGCTCAGCTGGCCTGCGAGGCTCCTGCAAAATCCTTGGAGCAGGACTCTGGCTTCAGAGAGCCTTGTAGCTGGGTAAACAGGATTTAAATAAGATTTCTGGGGCTGGGTGAGTATGTGGGGCAAGGGACTGTGCTCGCTGTGGGAGCAGGGCTCCTGCACCGCGTGGCTGCCTCCCATTCCCATCCTTCCTATTCCAGAATAGCAGCTGGAAAAAAAATGAAGGTGGGTGAAACAGAGCAGCTCCAGCTCACCTGCACACAGCCTCCCTCTGCAGAGCCACGTATCCCCCCGTCATTTCATCCCCGAGGAGCAGAGCGGCTCGATAAACAGCACACGCGGAGCTCTTTGGCAGCCGAATCACCCCGGTGATTTCCAGCTCTTTATTGCATCTGCTTTAAAACAACAACAACAACAAAAGCCCCCAGTGTGGAGCAGCCGGTTCCTTCTTACCGCAGCAGTTTGGATCCCCAGTTAAGAACTTGGAAAGGGCTGAGCATTGCGGGTTGGTTTCAGGAGACGCATGAGTCCCCTTGTTCCCTGGTAATAAATCATCCCCAGGGCTGTCCCTGGGTTTGGGGTGTTGTGCTCAGCGGGGGAAAGGCAGGTGCTGCCTGAGGGGTGAGGAGCACCCTGAGTATCCAAACCCTGGATCTGTCTGCACCCAGAGTTTTGGGGAGCACTCAGGGAAGGCTGGGACAAAATCTCCCCGGGAGCTGCAGGAGCTAGAAATGCTGTGAAATGGTGGGGTCTCTGTGTAACTCAGCTGCTTAGATTACTCACGCCTGTAATACTCTCCTAGGCCTTTTTATTTTCTGCTCAGAACTAATTCCTGGGCAGATCCCACTGTCTGCATACGTTGTTGTTATTCCCATGCAGCACCATCAGCTTCCAAATCACACTCTGAAAATGTTTTACTTATTACTCCTACAACTAAGGCTAAAAATCCCCGCGTCCGAGAGACAGTGAAACACGGGAATGAGTTTGTGGGGTTGATTGTTTGTTTGTATTTTACATTTGATGGGGTTTTGTGGAGGCTGGCTCGCACAGCCCCTCACGAGCAGGGTCCCCAGCACCATGTGAACAGGGGAGGGGGAGAATGAAGTGGGTCTGCAAGGTCCATCCCTCTTCTGAAATCTATTTCACCTCTTGCAGTGAAGAAGAGCTGAGGAGTGCCAGCTGCTGGGGTCATGGTGCTGGTTAGTGGTGATGTGCATAAAAGAGGTGGGAAATACTTGTGGTTTTCTGCCTATAAGAGGGAAAATTTATTAAATGAGTGGGGAGCAGCTGCCTGCCACCTCCATCTCCCCTCTTCCTGCGCAACTTGTACCCTTTGTCGCTGCAGGACACGATGGACTTGGTTTCCTGAACAGTTGTGGTGACACACATCCTTCAAAAGGGCTTGAGGAGGTCACAGCCCGGGGACATGGATGTGGCAGCCCAGTTTCCCTTGTGAGATGTGAGGCAGCCTTTGCAGCACACGGCTCAGGCTCTGCCAGGATGTAGTGCAGGAAGAAATCCCCGTCCCTTCGCAGCGATACCCTGCGGGATGCTCGTGCCTGCTTTGTGCCTGCTTTGTGCCTGCTTTGTGCCTTGTTTCCATCTTTCTGAGCAGGCAGAAAGCAGCGTTGCTCCCGCTCAGGCAGCACCAGATGAGAGGTGTTTGCTTCTGTAAAAGCAGAGCTCTGTGTTTGTGCTGTCTCCTCACCAAGAGCCGCTACGGAGAGCTCTCCTGAAAGCCCACGTTCCCACCGGTGCTAGGGCAAATCAAGATCTATGGGACAAAGCCTGCTGAATTAAAGACTCATTAGATTGCAAGAAACAAAGCTGTGGAGAGAGAAGGACTGACAGGCGGGAGCTGCAGGGCCAGGGCTGCTAACAGAGCGCTGGTGGGAAGGAGAGGCTGGACAGGACCTGTAGCATCTCAACTGATATTAGATTATCAGGGCTTCTCTGCGCGCTTGGGCCAGCGGCTGTTGAATCCCCGCAGCACCCCTGCGCCAGATCTGTTTCTGTGCCTCTGTTTTCCCCGTTACCCACTGCAGAGCCCTGTCTGGGGGAAGCTGGCAGGGCTGGATTTCACTCCACAATGTGCTGGTGTTTCCCTTCTGTGGGTGTGCAGGTGATGCAGTGGGAGATGGAGGCTGGTCCCTGCTGTAAGGTGCCACGGCATCGTGTGTGGCACAGCCCATACCGAGTATCTGAGGAGCAAATCTGCGGTGCCCGGGTTCAACATCCCCCAGGGCTCCTGTTTTCTTGCTCCTGTTTAGCCAGGAACAGCAGAAGTGATCTGTGTCTCTGCTCACATCCCTCCCTGCAGAACATCTCCTGGAAACCCAAGCATGCTGAGACCTGGAGCTTTGGGAGAGGAACATTCCAGGGGCACCACGGGGCTGGGGATGCCTCTTGGAGGAACCAAAGCGGCCTTTTATCTCCACAAAAACAGCCTGAGATGAGTTTGGCTGGGCTGGGATTATCTAAAATGCTGCTCAACTCTGAGCCGGGATGGCTCCTTGCACGGAGACCCACGCCCAGAGGGGAGGTCCCTTGAGACCCACAACAAAAGTGGCTTCACCAAAATCTTGCTTTTTTTATGAAGTCCAGTGTGGGGTTACATTAATATTGTGGCTTGTGGTGACTGTGTGGATGAGTGACCACAGAGCTGCACCCTGAGCTGGGTGCCTGGTCCCATCTTGCAGTGTTAGTGGCCTCGTGGGTGCTGCTCCCAAGCACCTGGACAGCTCTGGTGTGTCTGCACTGAGGGCTTTTCCTCAGGAACAAGCCTGGCTGGTGAGGTGGAGCTTTACTGGCATTTCATGAGGTGAAAAAAAATTCCAGAGTAATTCCAGCAGATCAGCACAGTGCTTCATCTGGCAACTTTAGCAAGACCACGTGCACGAGCTTAGCTGAGCACGCAGCTCCACGTGACATGCCAGTTCCATGTAAGCAAAGGTAGGTTTTTTTCCAGCCCAGATATGATTAAATTGTACAAAGAATTTGAAGAAAAGGCACAAAGAATTTGAAGAAGAAGCATGCGTGGGTTTAGGTGTGCAGCTACTGCAGCCACAGCCTCTGGCACGGCCTAATTCCTGCTCCTTGTGCCACCTCCGTGCTTGAAAACAGAGATCAAAGAGTGAGAAATGGAAGAACCAAAAACTGATGAAAGGAGTTTGCTCTGTAATTAAAAAAAAAAAAGTGTCAAGGTGTCAGAAACGCTCCAGCAGTGCCTGGGACACGCAAGGGGGATGCTGAGCTGGTGCTTGGATGATCCTGAGCTTTGCTTACAGTCCAGA
Source organism: Antrostomus carolinensis (assembly GCF_000700745.2). Classification (NCBI taxonomy): domain Eukaryota; kingdom Metazoa; phylum Chordata; class Aves; order Caprimulgiformes; family Caprimulgidae; genus Antrostomus; species Antrostomus carolinensis. The sequence continues at coordinate 11,612 of NW_010318935.1, read as the reverse complement.
TGTCTCAAGACACTGGACCCACATGGTTGCTGTGGGGTGAAGCAGGCTGGGATGGGGGCAGTGGCATGGGGGGCTCTCCACCAGTGCTTGGGTGGGCTGTTGGGTGGTGGTGGTGTCCATGGGGGGATTTGCTGCTGGTTTCAGTGGTGTTGGGCTGTCTGCTTTGGGCTGGGTGGTTGTCTGTTGATGTCTGTTGTTGGTGCTTAAGGGGAAAAAGTATTTAACAGAATCCCAGAGTGGTGGGGTGGGAAGGGAGCTCTGGAGATCACCCAGTCCAACCCCCCTGCCACAGCAGGGTCACCCAGAGCAGGTTGCACAGGGCTGCATCCAGGTGGGTTTGGAATCTCTCCAGAGAAGGAGACTCCACAGCCTCTCTGGGCAGCCTGTCCCAGGGCTCTGGCACCCTCACTGAAAGTAGAAGTTGATAACAGCAGCAGGTCTCCGTGCAGCAACAGGCAGGTTGGGAAATGGTGCAGGGAAGAGCGCGAGGGAGGGTGAGATCTGTCCTCATCAAACTGTCACCAAGTAGCTACAAGTGACGCAGGTGCCAGCGCCTGTCCCTGTGCTCCCGGCTGTGCCTGCTGCCGCCGGGGCTGGATGTCTGTGATCCCAGGTTCCTCTCCACGTGTGCCCATCCCCGGGAGCATGATGTGCACGGGGGCTTCACTGGTGGGGTGGAACAAGCTCCTTGGAGAAGCAGGCTCAGCTCTGGTGGCAGAGGCACGGTGTGATATGTCATAGAATCCCAGAATCCCAGTCTGGTTTGGGTTGGAAGGGACTTTTAAAGCTCATCCAGTCCCAACCCCCCTGCCATCAGCAGGGACACCTTCCACTAGACCAGGTTGCTCAAAGCCTCATCCAACCTGGCCTGGAACACTTCCAGGGAGGGGGCATTTCAGCAGCTAACGGTGCCTTTTGGAAGGCGTCCGGTGTGCCGTGGTCCCGTTGGGGAGCAGCCTCTGGGAGTCAGTGAGCTCAGAGATGTGTGTGATGGTAATCAGCAAAATGTGTGACCTGGTGAAATGCCTCCCCAGTCCCCCCCTTGCTGTACCCACCCATTGCCACCGGCTGCCTGGGGTGGCCCAGATTTGGGACAGTTTACAATGCTGCTTTTCATACCAGGCAGCGACACTCGCTGTCCCCACGGACAAAGGGATCTGCCAGTGTCACGCTGACTGCCAGCCCTGTGAGTGTCCGTGTGCTGCTGGGAGGAGGAGGCAGTGCCCTCTGCATGGCCAGGCACCCAGGGATGGAAGAGGATGCACACGGTGTCTGCTTGAACCCAGGACACCGCTGGAGTTGCCCACACAAAGGGCTTCAGGTGGTCCCCATACAGGGACAGGCACCTTTTCCATCGGGAAAGGAGCCCTTTGTGTGTGGCAGGGATCACACACAGCCTGGCCTCCCCCCATGGCAGGTACCCTGGGCACCACCACAGGGCTCAGCTCCTGGGACCCCTGAGGACCATGGCAGCTCCAGCACCTCCACGCCCCAGGAGGCATCAGGGTCTCCTTGAAACATCTCGCCTAGGGAAGTGATTGAGTCCTCATCCCTGGAGGGATTTAGAAGCTGGGGAGATGAGGTGCTCAGAGATCTGGTTTAGCAGTGGACAGGTGCATTTGGACTCAATGATCTCAAAGGTCTTTTCCAACCAAACAATTCTATAATTCCATGATTCCCCTGGCCCCACAGATGTCCCCCGGGGCTTTTCCTCTGCTGCCCAGCTCCAGAGCTGCGTGCTGGGGTGGGAGGCAGCGGGCAGGAGCACAGGATACACCTGTCTGCCAGGGGCCATTCCCGCTGTCACTGGGATGCCATTAGGATGCGACTCATGCCTGGCTCCACGCAGAGGAAGCTCAGCTCTGCTGTCGTTTGAAGGGCAATGACTCAGGGACAGCAAATCTGTGAATGAGACACGGAGGCTGCTTGGGCCAGCAGTAGCCATCTGGCCACGCTACCTGCAGCCCCAGCTCCCGCAGGCAGAGCCGGCAGCTGCCTGCCTGGGGAGGCTCAGCTCCTCTTCCCCACTTGGCTTGTGCTCTTGGTTTTTCCCCAGGACCTCTCTCCCAGCTGTGCTTATGGGGTGTCAGAGGGAGGAACGGTGGTGGGGTGCACACAGCCAGCGTGGGCTCCCCCAAACTGCTGGTTGTTACAGAGGGAGAGAAGTGGAGATTTTCTCAGAAGTTTCTGAACAGACGTGGTTTGGGAACAGCAGTGGGGGCTGACCAGTGTGGTGGGAGCAAGAGCTGAATTTTTATGTTTAATGTAAGTACAAAGTTCAGTCCTCTCCAGTCCTGGGTCTCTCCCTGACCTGCTTCTAGTCTTCAGTGTCCTCTTCCATGGAGCTGGATGATGGAGAGTAAGAATGGCCCCATAACCAAGAAGTAAGCTGTGAAAGGAGTTAAGTCCTCATGCCTGAGGATACAAAGCAGCTACCACCAGCCCAAGGTTAATGGGAGCTCTGCTCTGGATGGTTTGTTTCTCACAACAGTGTCATCCCCAAAGCCCCTGGTTCTGGTGGCTGCTGAGGACAAGCAGGAGCAGATCACCCCCTCTTTCCACTCTGGACCTCCTCCAGCCTCACTCAGGGGGTGCCTCGACCTGGTTTCACTAGAACTTCCATTCTAGACCAGGGAAGCATCACTCCATCTCAGGGGTCTCCAAGGTGTCCAGGCACCCCTGGTGCCACCCAATTGCTCAGGCTGCTCGGTGGGATGAGGTGACAGGAGAGGTGGCACTGGGATGGAGAAGCACTGTGTGTTTTGCTGGCTGCCTAGTGCTGTTGAGAGGTTTTTCTCCTGGATGTTGTCTCCAGATCCTTATTTGATCCCTGGGGCTCTTCAGGACATGGCTGCTGGCAGAAATGCCATCTGTAGAATTGCTGTTTGTTGTTTGTGTTTGGCAGAATTGTGTAACCTGTCCAGTGCATCCATCATCCCCCCTCAGCCCAGCCCTGCTTCCCGTGGGACTGGTGGGGACTGGAAAGCTCTGTGCCCGTTGAGGAGGGATGCTTGTGCAGACAAGGCATGTGCTACACCAAATCCTGTGGGTTTTGCTGCCTGCTGCTTAGTTTCTAGTTGAATTCTAGTTGTGTGGTTCAGATCTGTACATCTCTGAGTTATTTGGATCTTTGTAACAGCCCCAGTAACTCTGCCTGAGGCCTACAAGAAAGCTGGGGAGGGTCTTGTTATACAGGCAGTTAGTGATAAAACAAGGGGAAATGGGCTTAAACTGGAAGAGGGGCGGCTTAAATGAGATGTGAGGAAGGAATTCTTTGGTGTGAGGGTGGTGAGCCAGTGTCCCAGGTTGGCCAGAGAAGCTGTGGCTGCTCCTCCCTGGAAGTGTTGAAGGCCAGGTTGGATGAGGCTTTGAGCAACCTGGTCTAGTGGAAGGGGTCCCTGCTGCTGGCAGGGGGGTTGGAACTGGATGAGCTTGAAGGTCCCTTCCAACCCAAACCACTCTGGGATTCTGTGATTCTATGATTTCTTTTAAACAGGCTGCAGAGCTTCCCTGCCCTGAGCCTTGAGCTCACCATGGCCACAAAGCAAACCTGCTCGCTGGAGTACACGGGGTTGGAAGCACTTGGAGCTTTGCAGACTGATCCTGAGCTGGTTGGGCATGTGGAAAATGTATCTGAGGAGGTGCTTGCAAAAATCAAGGCGTTTGGCTCGATGGTGCTGATGAAGTTTGCCCAGTGTTCCCCCGTTACCTTGCAGCACGGTTGGTGGTGAAGCAGGGTCTGCAGAAGTCTCTGTGTAGGTACCCAAGAGCAGCGTTTATTTCCCTCCATGCCTTACTGGTTTGTCATGGTTTATTGCTCTGCTGTTAAATGGGATTTTTCAGGCAGCAGCAGTCACTGCCAGGACACAGGGCTGGCCTGGAGCACGGTCCCAGGGCACTGGGATGCTACTGGGACACTTCCCACTCATGGGAATGTGGGTTCTTCTGCATCCTGGCTCCTGGCCTGGGATGGGCTGGCAGGCTGCGGGCAGGGCTGGCACAGGGGATGGAGCAGACGGGCAGCTGTGCTTGTGGCAGCTTTGTGGAGAGGGGAGGAGAACCCCAGCCTGTCCTGGGCTTGCTCCAAGGAAGAGCAGCAGGGCTGGAGCTTCCCCACAGGAACACATCGCTTGAGCGATGCCGACTGGAGCATCTGCCTGCTGCTCACCATGGAGACTGAGGGTTATCCTGGGTTTTTCCAGGCCCCACCTGGAAAGGAGGGGGGGGAGATTTCTGCAAGTGGTGTTCAGCCAGGGATAAATAAAAAAGAGTTTCCAGCTCTCAGGTCTGACATGAGCCGTGTCCAGTCCTGTTGTCTTCATCAGTAGAAGCCACCAGGAGTGGTGATAAGCATCTAGGAAATGATCTTTTGCTCATTTGCCTTTAGTTGAAGGAGCCTCTGCACACAAGTTAAGTGCAACAGGCTCTTGCAGATGCCCAGACAACCCCAGGGTCTGTGTGGGAGGCTGTGCACCTCCCTCTGACCCCAGAAAGTGCCTGGGAGCCGTGCTGCCAAGACGGGACACTCCTGTCTCCCTGCTGTGTGCTGCCTGGAGGAGCTGGGATGGGCCAGATCCTGCTGCCCACCCCTTGGTGACATGCAGCAAGCATGGCACGAGGCAGTCGTGGGGTGGGGTGTGCCTTAGACCCCATGTTGTGTTCCCCTTCATACACAACAGGACCTTATGGGATGCTGTGCACCATTCAACCACTTGAGTGAGGGCAGGGGGCTCCTGGCAGCCTTCAGGATCGGGCCCTGTGAGGGCAGCTCTGTCGTGACATCCCAGCAGAGGCCTGGCTGGGCTGGACACTCACATCCTCCTGAAAATGATGTTTTCCACATCCTCCTTCAGCCAGACCTCTTCCTTGGAAGGCAGACATACCCGCTCGGCCGGAGAAACTTCTCCCTCGCCCCCCTCAGCTGGTGGGTAATTTATGACTGGTGGCACTGGAGTGTCTAGCCTTTATTTTTTTTTATACCCTCTCTAATGTAACAGGATGTTCTCATTATCTCTATAAATGTTTAATCCACTTCTGAATCCTGCTAAGCTCCTGGCTGCAGCAGCGTCTAATGGGAGCGAATTCCTCAAGCCATGCTAATAGATTGCAGGGACCTGACTTTCCCTCTGTCCCGACTCAGTTGTGTTCATCTTCAGCTTCATAACGATCTTTAATTACTTTTAAACTAACTGGGCTAGTAACAGACTGGGCTGCTAACTAACCCACTGGTTACCTGCAACCAGGGGACTAGCATGTGTCTTCCCAGAGCCTCCCTGAGCCTTCCCACCTCCCAAGGTGCTCTGAAACCCCCAGGAGTTATTTAGGGTGCTGGTTCATGGTCCTCTGGGTTCCCTCTCCCTATGGCCAAACTCCCACTGCCCGAGGGTGCTTGCAGGAGAGCAGCACTCGGGGTGGGATGCTCCTCCCAGCCACATCCACCTTGTCTGTCTCCTTGTTTTTGTCTCTGAGCAGTGGGTTCAGCTATAGCTGCTTCAAGAAGTGCCACACCAGAGCGAAATGCTGCTCTCCCAGCCTCTGCTTGGCTTTTTCTTCCCTCCTGCTGCTCATCTTGCTGCTCTTACCATCTCTTGGTGTTCACATTTCATTTGTCCCCTCTGCAGGGCAGCCAGGCAGGGCTGTGTGCTGGGGGGGCTGTTCAGGAGCCCCCATCCCTGTGTCCCTGCAGCCAGCATCCGTGTGGCTGGAGCTGCTTGAGCCTCTCACAGCCTTGGGCTGGCTGCTCGGCTGGAGCACCTCTCCTATGAGGACAGGCTGAGAGAGTTGGGGCTGTTCAGCCTGGAGAAGAGAAGGCTCCGGGGAGATCTTATAGCGGCCTCCCAGTACCTGAAGGGGCTACAAGAAAGCTGGGGAGGGACTTTTCATAAGGGCACTTAATGACAAAACAAGGGGAAATGGGTTTAAGCTGAAAGAGGGGAGGTTTAGATGAGATATTAGGAAGAAGTTCTTCACTGTGAGGGTGGTCAGACACTGGAACAGGTTGCCCAAGGAAGTTGTAGATGCCCCCTCCCTGGAAGTGTTCTCGGCCAGGCTGGATGAGGCTTTGAGCAACCTGGTCTAGTGGAAGGTGTCCCTGCTGCTGGCAGGGGGGTTGGGACTGGATAAGCTTTGAGGTCCCTTCCAACCCAAACCAGTCTGGGATTCTATGATTCTATTTCACTTCTCACCCTTGTCTTGTTATGACACTTGACCAGTCTGTAGGTGGGTAGCTGGAGTCACTCATCCTTTATTATGGGTTATTTGGGGTTTGTTGCTGCCTTGACCCCCCTGGGCATCCCACGCTCCTGACCCTGCTCTGCCAGGGGCCAAGTGTGGAAACACTCCCGACACAACCGCACACAGGGAATGGGGCTCTGCCTCGTGTCCAGAGGGGTTTTGGGAGGGAGGACTTGGCACATCCCCAGCAAGTCCCTTCTCCCTGCGACTCTGTGGCCAGCCTGTGGGAGCAGGACAGGGGTGGGTGCACCCACACCAGGGTGACCAGGGAGGGTCTGATCTGGTTTGGTGTGTCTGGGCCAGGTGGTGCTGGTCTGTTCTGGTGTTTGGGTGGGAAACCAGCACGATGCCTGTGCTGCTGTGCCAGAGCCCTCATGGGTGGGCAGGGTCAGGGCTCTGGGGAGGGGGCTCAGTGCCTGCATGGCCTGGCCTTCCCCCAGCACCAGGACAGCTTCACCTTGGGCTCCTGCCATGTGGTGTCACAGAGGAGATGGAAAAGGACAAAGCCCTCGGGATGCCGAGGAGAAGCTGCTCACTCCCTGGCCACCAACGGTTTGTCCCAGCCTCCTGGCCAGCTCTCCTGGTGGCCATCTCCTTCCCACGCATACCTTCACGCTCCCATCCTGGTCTTGCCTTCCCAGCGAGCTGATCTTCTCCTCTCTAAATCTCAGCCAAATCCCTTCTTGAAAGGAGAGCATAAATCCGTGGTCTGGATTTGCTGCTGCCCCTCTCGCTCGGCGGGCTCAGCGTGGGAGTGCTGGTCCTTTCTGCCTGTCCTGTGCTCTCGGGCTTGTGTGCATCAGACATTTCTCAGGACAGAGACTGTTTAGTGCTGGTGTCGTGCAGCCTGTAGCACAATGGGGGTCCAGTCCTTCCTTCCGAGGCGCTTCCAGAAGGAGCAGGGCTCCATGTGCGTTTAGTTTGGATTCAATACATTTGTTCTACAGCAGCGCCTGCAGGCAGCCCACCAAGTCTGGGGCCACGTTGTACTCGACACTGTCCAAGCATGAGGAGACACTGCCAGAAGAAATCACAGGGTGAAGAGAGGGGACAGACCCAGGGCACAACGGGGACTGAACATGCCATTGACATCACGGACCCTGGAGCAAGAGCTGGGGTCTGTGGGCAGCAGTGAGCAGAGCGCTTCCACCCCATCATCATCCTCCCTTGGAGGAAGGACGCTTCTATCTCAAGTTGGAGTTTCATAGTTAAATCAATTTAATATTGATTAATAATTGAGGGCTGGAGCAGCTCTGCTGTGAGGACAGGCTGAGAGAGTTGGGGCTGTTCAGCCTGGAGAAGAGAAGGCTCCGGGGAGATCTTATAGCGGCCTCCCAGTACCTGAAGGGGCTCCAGGAAGGTGGGGAAGGACTTTTCATAAGGGCAGTTAATGACAAAACAAGGGGAAATGGGTTTAAACTGAAGGACGGGAGGTTTAGATGAGATATTAGGAAGAAGTTCTTCACTGTGAGGGTGGTGAGACAGTGTCCCAGGTTGGCCAGAGAAGCTCTGGCTGCTCCTCCCTGGAAGTGTTCTCGGCCAGGTTGGATGAGGCTTTGAGCAACCTGGTCTAGTGGAAGGTGTCCCTGCTGCTGGCAGGGGGGTTGGGACTGGATGAGCTTGAAGGTCCCTTCCCACCCAAACCAGTCTATGATTCTATGATTCTAAATGACAGTGTTATTTTGTGGTAATTGTGATGTTCTTCAGCAGGGATCTCCTATCAAATACCCACTGCAGTGGGCTGGGGTCCACAGGAGCCATCGTGCAGGGCTGGGTGGCTGCACCACGGGGGTGAGCCCCATCCGGGTCCCGATGGCCACGGGGCCACCGTGGCAAACCTGCACTGGTCACAGTGGGAGCTGTGGTGGGAGGGAAGGGGCTCAGGGTCCCACACCTCTGCCCCTGCACCCCACATCGCTGTGGCTGCAGCACCAGCTCCTGCTCTGGGTGCTGTGACCCTGCACCGCAGCGAGACTCTGTACGGGGTGTTTTGCTGGGGGGTGCAGGGAAGCGGGGGGACCCGTGAGGTGCAGACACACGGGTAGCAGCTGTGGAGAGTGAGGGGGCCTGGCAGTGGTCACTCCTTTCCGTTCATCCAGCTGTAACGTTAATTAGTGTCATTATTTTAATGATTTTAATGGATGCAGCCACACGGCCGTGCTGGGATGCCAAGTGCCGTATCTCCAGCGCCGCAGTGCTGCTGGGGGCTGTCCCGTGTCCATAGCGAGTGCTGCTCGTCCAGGGGATGCTCCTGATTTGGGTACAAACCCCAGTTCCCGGCTGTTCCTCCTGCGTGTCTGATGAGTTCCCAGCTGAGGGAACTGGGGGTGTTGAGCCTGGAGAAAAGGAGGCTGAGGGGAGACCTTCTGGCTCTGTCCAAGTCCCTTGGAGGAGGGTGCAGAGAGGTGGGGGTGGGTCTGTTCAACCAAGGCCCAAGGGACAGGACAAGAGGAAATGGGCTCCAGTTGTGGCCAGGGCAGTTGAGATGGGATGTGAGGAAGAATTTCTTTGCTGAAAGGGTTCTGAGGCATTGGAAGGGGTTGCCCAGGGCAGTGGTGGAGTCCCCATCCCTGGAGGGATTGAAAAGCTGGGCAGACGAGGTGCTCAGAGATATAATTTAGCAGTGGACAGGTACAGCTGGACTCAGTGATCTCAAAAGTCTTTTCCAAACAAACAATTCTGTGATTCTGTGATTTGTTGCAAGCAAGAATTGCATCTGCTGAGGTGAGACCGGGGTTTTTCCCTCTGCACCCAGCAGCTGTTGATTGCAATGAGCTGATTAGCAAAGAAATGAGCCTGAAAATGTGGTGCCAGTCCCCTGACAGCGTCCCCAGACTGGGAGCTGGCAGCACTAACCAGTGCCCGGGGCTGCCCCTGGGTGTTGAAGGTGTGTGTGTGTGGTTGAGGTGCTTGTTCTCCTGGTCTCCCCAAGGCCCACATCGAGCTGCTCGGTATCGTGGGGTGCGGTGGGGTTGTTATCAGGGCTTTGAGCCCATAAGGTGTGTGGAGATCCTGTTTTAAAGCTATTTTCTCTGAGTTTTGAAAGATGAGCGCTTAGGGAATGTGTGTGTCTCTTGGTTTGAGTAGCTTGAGGGATTTGGAGTAGCTTTGGTTTTTTTTCCTATAAAAGAAGAGGAATTCAGATAGTCTGTTCAATGTGAGAACTGGGAATTAAAACTAAAATGCTCAAATCTATGAGCTGCTTCATGAAGTCGCTAAGGGGGTGTGAGCAGGTTGCTCTGACTTACGTGGCTTCTGGGTCGTATGGGAGTGACTTCATCAGTGAGGTCAGGGTGCTGGGACATGGATGGGGATCACAGGGGGGGTCTCCCAGCCCAGGACCCTCCCTGAGGACAAGCTTGGTCTGGCACAGCCTCCCCTGTGCTTGTTCTGCCCCGGTATGCCACGTGGTCACAGTGATGGGGTGACAAACTGGGATGTAAACTGGAGTGACAAACTGGGGTGTAAACTGGTGTCGTGCATAGCATGGCTGCAGGAAAACTAATGGGAAGGAAACCCTGGAGAGGGTGGTGGGCTGCAGGGTCGCGGAGAACCCGGCATAGGCACATGCCAGCTGGCAGTGGTGGGCAGCAGTGTGATGCCAGTCCAACAACACGGCATTTCCAGTGGTGTTTGAGGAACACCAGCTCTGGTGAGTGGTTTGGGTTCACACCAGTGCTGTTCCCAGTGCCCCCCAGCCTGCGTGTGGCCGGTCCCATTCCCACCAAGCTCCCGTCCCCATCCCACGCCGAGGCTGCAGACACTGACCCCCCCCTCCGTGCCCTACGGTGCTGGGGTACAATGAGCAGAATCTCCTTGGCCTTTGCCTCCCCTGGTTGTGAAACGGAGGATCCCCGGCTCCAGCGCTGTCATCACCAGCCACAAGTCAACATTATATTAAAAAAAAATTAATTAAAAAAAAAGAAAATTACACATAGTTGTTGGATTTTGGGGGTTGGGTTGGTTTTTCTCCCTCCCTCCCCCCAAATTACAGCTTGTGAATGTGGCAACGTGGGGATAACGCAGCTCCAGGACTATCAAAGAAGTTAGTAAAAACCCAGCTGTTACAGATACGGTGTTAGAACAGCCTATAGCAAGGCTAATTAAAAATGAAAAAATAATTTAAAAAAAAGCTGTTTAAAAAACTCAACATTGTTAATGTCAAAATTGCAGGCGGCGGTTAATTGAATACAATGGTAATTGGACATTGCAGCTTGTGTTTGTGACTCCTGGCCGGCTGTGGACGTTAGCATTCCCTTAATCCTCTGCCATCCAAGGGGGCTCTTCTCTCCCCACCCCCCCGGCGTGTCCTGCTGCCCGCCCTGCATCCTGATGTGCCAGAGCTTGGAGAGATGCCCGAGCAGCTCATTAGCAGTACTCATTTCCCTGTGTCCAAAATTAATGAGGCGCAGCCACTCCAGATGCTCATCTCAGACCCATGATGGAAATGTGAGTCCCAGGAATTGCTCCTGGAGGGGAGGGGGCAGCTCTGAGCCCAGGGAGGGGGGTCTGGCAGGGTCAGGCAGGGATTTCTCCTCTCAGCCCACCTGGAAGCAGATGGGTGGGCACACGTGGGGCTCTGAGAAACGAGATGTGGGTCCCTGTGGGTGCAGGGGAACGGGGGGTTTGGGAGGAAGGTTTTGGGCAGGGTCCCTGGTGTGATGGGGGTCTGGCAGGGGTTTGTGTGGGGCTAATGTACCACCCCAGCACTGC
>NW_010318935.1:0-536 GCF_000700745.2 Antrostomus carolinensis | reverse complement strand
GCGCCCCCCCCCCGGATCACTCAGCCCAGCCAATGTTACTGCAGTTAAATCCAGCCCCGGGCAGCTTTGCCAAGCCAGGAACTGGCCCTGGGCTCCTCAGAGCAGCCCATTTCCTGCCCCTGGTGTAACCGCTCATCACGGCCCCTCAGCAGCTCCACATCCCCTCGCTGGAGCTCGGGTGGGGATCGGCCGGGGGGGCCATGCTGGGGCGTGCCCCGGGCAGTTGGATGGGGACCCCCACCCTGCTCAGGTGTGAGGTCAGCGGGGGGCGAGCACCAAGTGTTGCCTTTTCTGTGCAGAACAAGGTTATTTTCTGGTAAGATTTCTTACTTCCCTCTCTGCCCTCATCCTCCTCCTCCTCCCCAGTCTGCAAACCCCCCTTCCAGAGAAGTGGGTGCTGGGTGGGGGATGCTGCCCCAGCCTCTAATTAAGGAGAAGGGTTCATTAGAGCTGGGCCAGTGCTCCTCCACCATTAGCAGGGTTTTCCTGGTGGAAAACCTCGTGTAGTTCAACAAAGCCAAGTGCAAGGTCCTGCA
>NW_010318934.1:0-2176 GCF_000700745.2 Antrostomus carolinensis | reverse complement strand
GGGGGGGGGCGCAGCCCTGATGTAAATAATTAACGTTACAAAGTGAAGTGTGTATAACATAAAAGGCTACAGCCCTTTTGGTGACTTGTAAATGCTTGAGAAAGGTGGTGGTGAGAGGTGGAGGACCTGCCTGGTGCTCTGCAGCCATCGCTGCCCCACCGACACCTCGGGGCCAGCAGGTCGGGAAGGGGGGGTCCCACCCTGCGTCCCCACCCTGCGTACCTTAAGCTGTGGGGAACCCCCGTGGTGTAGTGGATGGGGGGGGAGTGTAAGGTGTGTAATAAGGGTAGGAGAAGCTGTGTGAGGTGTGTATAGTGTATATTTAAAAAAAAAATAATAAAAAAATAGCTTGCTTGTATTGTGAAGATTTTAAAGACAAACTTGAGAATTCTAGCCTAACTATTAACACAGATTAACATCAGTTACCCCACTGGGTTCAGAGCCTCTTGAATGTATATTCCTTTTTGTAACCTAAATGACCTATTCTTCTACCAGTCAGTCAGACATCCTATTTATATTTTTAATTTTATATATTCCTTTCCATTCGTTTTCATTATTTCCAGCATGTTTCTGGTTTCGGTTTTTGTTTGTTTGGGGGTTTTGTTTTGTTTCTTTTTTTTTTTTTTTTTCACAAATTTTGTGTGAAGTCAAGGATTGTGTGAAGTCAAGGAAATGTTAACTCCAACCTGGTATTTTCTCTCCCTTCCTCTTCCTCTCCTCCACCCCTGTTTTAGGTTGGGGTTTTTTTTGTTGTTTTGGTTTTTTTCCACCAACAGTTTGGGATTTTCTGGGCTGGGATGCAGCGGGTGGGAGGAGGGGGATGGCTGTTTTCCATTTGCAGCTTTTGTGCAAATGCCAGGTCTTTTGCCAGTCAACTAAAAACGCTTCACTTGCTGGTTGCTTTAAAATAAAATAAAAATAAAACAAAAATGTAACCTTATCAGTCCAACATAGACCATGGCGGGAGGAGGGGAAGTGCACACCTGTAGCCACACGACTTTAGCTTTGGCTGTGAAACAAAAGCAAACCTTTTCCTGGCGAGCAGGTCACCCCACGGCAGGTCACCCCCTGTGGAGGTTTTGCCGGGTACCAGCTCCGGGTTCTGAGCGCCACATGGTTCAGCCGAGCCGTGCCTGGGGGGAGCGACGTGCTTCGAATTGCTCCTCCACCCTCAGCACCTGCCTCTTCACGTGCACAAACCCAAGAGCTGCCTACTGCTGACAGCAAAGCTGTTGCTGCTTTTCCTCTCCTCCTCCTCCTCATCCTCTCCCCCTCCATAAGGAGGTCCAGCTCACCCACAAGAGCTCGCCCAGCGCCCGGCCGCAGCGCCGTGGCCATTCGCTCTGGGGCATCATCATCCAGGTAGAGCAAACCCCGGCGCGGCGGTGCTGGGGAAAGGCGCCCGGCTGCACCGTTTAGTGCCGCGGAGCGTTAGTTAGAGAAAAAAAAAACCCACACACATATCTGCTGTTTTACTATGAACACTGGTCTGAGGTTTCCAGGCCCAACACCACGGTGATGGGTCGTGAAGGATTGAACTAGGGGAATTAAAACTCCTTCTTGCTTCCGTGTCTGGTAGCACCAGCTGGTATGAGTGAATCTACAGGTGTGCGTTTTCCTTCTTGTAGAAAATGCCACGAGCACTAACTGGTAAGGCTTAATGTACAGTATATTGTCAGTATTCTGGTATTCTTCTGGTTCAACATACATTATAGCTCATATATAACCTGTATTAATTGTATAGATTGTGCATTTAAAGCTGTTACCAAGTTGTCAGAAAATAAGAGAAGAGAAAAAGAAAAAAAATAAGGTCATATGTAATATTTTGTTTGTAAGTATCCTTTGTATCATAGCAAAGGAAATGTTAAAAAAAAAAAATCAACTGTAATAAAGTAATTTTAGTACACGGAGTGTCTGCCTGCCTTTCTGAGCCCCCCCCACAGGGACACAGGCCCCTGCCCGGGGGCTACCGCGTGTAGGATCTCTGCCAGGTGAAGATGGGGGGCTCAACAGTGGGACCCCCCAACCTGCGGGGCCGTGGCAGCCCCTTCCTCCGCTCCTCTGCCCGCAGGAACTCAGCCATGGCCCTGAAGTACTCCAGCACGGCCTCGTGACCCCAGCAGCGTCCCTGTCCCCGCCGGGGGAAGCCGCAGTGGCCCCCACGGGGGGTCAGCAG
>NW_010318933.1:19236-20067 GCF_000700745.2 Antrostomus carolinensis | reverse complement strand
CTTGGCCTTGTTGAACCTCATGGAACTGGTCTTGGCAAAGCACCCCAGAAGGACTGTCCTCCCCACACTGGTCAGGGACACAGGGCAGCAGTGATGCCCAAGGCTCCTCCAGTTCATGCACCAAACGATGCCAGTAACTCCGAGTGACACAGGAGACACCACAGCTGCCCCGGGCTCTTCCCCTCCCAGCCGGGGACGGGGGGCTGTGACGAGCTGAGCAGGCGCTGGCTCTGAGCACGGCTCAGCCGAGACCACAAGCTGAGAGTCTGTTGAAGTGCCGAGAAAGGATCGTAAACATTCCCGGGGTAGAAGCACAGAGTAAGGATGTCCTGCAGCAAACTCATCGTCATTTCTTCAGTAAGCCTTTGGAACTTCAGTTGCTGAGGAAAATTCATGCAAAAAACCTTCTGCTGTAGATTTTCAGTTATCATCCACTTCTCTACTTGCCCACCAAACGCAGAATCACGGGTAAGTGCCTGTGACCACAGTCTGGTCACACAACTTAAAAAACATGGTGCTTGCTGTGAAGTCTGATGGAAATAAACTTCTTGACCACTACAGAGTAATTCCCCCCGAGCCTGTACAGCCCATTAAGAAAAACTACAGCTCACTCCGAATCGGGACACTACGATGTACTAGTATCACATTATACTAAATACACGAGACACCAACTGAAAAAAAAGGCAAAAGGAACATTTTTGGCTTTGTGTCTGCAGACTCCTTGGTAAATTGCATCACGCCATCCTCGGGAAACAGCTTCCCCATGAGTCACGAGCACAGGCTGGAATCGGCTGCATTTAGAAAAGCTGATACTTCCACCCGATCTTCAGC
>NW_010318933.1:6678-19198 GCF_000700745.2 Antrostomus carolinensis | reverse complement strand
ACACAACCCAAACACAATCCTGTTTTGTTTTCTTTTTTTGGTAGGTGTCACGGGCACGCGGCAGCAAAGCATTTTCTGAGGGCAACACCATGACCAGGCCACGGGTGTTCATTAAGGCAGCTGAGAGCCACCCCCAAAGCAAAGCTCCTGCACTCAAAGCGGGTCACCTCCTCCAGCTGTCACCTGGTGCTTCTGTGCGCCCTGGAGAAGAGAAGGCTCCGGGGAGCCCTTCTAGTGGCCTCCCAGTACCTGAAGGGGCTCCAGGAAGGCTGGGGAGGGACTTTGGCCAAGGGCAGGGAGTGACACAACAAGGGGTGATGGCTTGAAAGTGGCAGAGGGGAGATGGAGCTGAGATGTGAGGAAGAAATTGTTTGGTGTGAGGGTGGTGAGCCAGTGTCCCAGGTTGGGCAGAGAAGCTGTGGCTGCTCCTCCCTGGAAGTGTTCTCGGCCAGGTTGGATGAGGCTTTGAGCAACCTGGTCTAGTGGAAGGTGTCCCTGCTGCTGGCAGGGGGGTTGGAACTGGATGAGCTTTGAGGTCCCTTCCAACCCAAACCACTGTGTGATTCTACAGACATGGTGAGCACACAGACAGCCGCACTGAGCAGCTGTATTTCAGGTTCCCAGAGTCCATCACAACAAACTACTCGTAAGTTGTCCTACAAAACATATCAGTGAAATGGCGATAAAAGCATCTGGAACGAGACATTTCCACTTTGAGTTCCGAGATGATTTAAACTACCACAGAACCCAGGGAGTCCTGGCAGAATCCTTTTACACGTCCGTAACCAAAAAAAGCTTTGTTTTTACCATCAAACTCATCAAGACGACAGCTGAGCAGCTGCTCCAAGGCCAAGGCAAAGGTGTCTGTCCCACCTCCAGCAGCTCAGAGGGACCCCAGCCAGAGAAGCACCCGCCTCACTCCCAAAAGCAAAACCCTGCCGCGGCCGCCTGCTGAAACCACCACGTCCTACCTGCCAGGGGAACCGCGCAGAGCTGCTCCATCAACCTTCCTGCTGCTTCTTAAGCTCCACAATCGATGCTCCTCCTGGCTCCCTCCCGCCTTCTCCTCCCCAGCGCTAACGCCTGGGACTTGTTTTTAAACTGGTGCCCCCGTGCTCCTGATTGGGCTCGTGTGCTGCCCATGTGGGTCTACAAACGCCCCGAGGTTTGCTAACCTCCCGAAAATCAAAGAGCCGGTTTTGCTGCTGTCAGAGCACTTTATTTTTGTACATATAAGGAAGTGGCTGTTGATGTTATCTGAACGTGCTTCCTGTTTTATATGTATATGAGCAAAAATAATGGCACGTTAAGCTGAACCACAGTCTCAAAGAGCTCAAGTCAAAGCTTCTAAGCAAAATAATAGGCACACAGCTCATCCGTTCACCGGCCACCCCAGTGTGCATTCGCTTCATCCACTTCTATCACAATCCAGTATTCTCACAATAAAACTATCCTCCCCCATCCCTGAAAAATAAAAACAACCAAAAACAACCAAAAAAAAAAAAAAAAACCCCAAAAGAGAAGCAGCAGCACCCTGTGCGAGCGCTGCTTCCTACCAGACTCTTGGGATCGGTCATATTCCAAAGGGCTCAGGGAAACCACGGCCAGCACAGGTGAAACCATGGCCAGCAGCCAAGCAGTGCCACCAGCCAGCTCAGGAGGAATCTGGGCTGTTCTTGAATTTAAGTAACTAGATTTTTTCTTTGTTTTTTTTTTTTAAATGAGGAAGGAGGTTTTTGTGTGTCTCATGCAGGCGCAGCCAGCCCAGGAAGCGGCCGTGTAGGAGTGCTGCATTCCAGAGCTGATGCTACACAGCTCAACGCCGAAGGAATCGTTCTCATCGGAATTTAATGTCTTTCTGGTTATTCTAAAGAAGAGCAAAGAAACGTACCAACTGAAAATAAACTCTGGTTTGAAGGAACAACTCTCCTACTCTAATATCCCAAGCCAAAAATCCAAGCTCTGCATATCTGTAGTGCAAACCCAGCCACCCACAGGTAAGGAGAAACAAGAGATCGTATTCTAGATCGGAGCAGCTCGTTAAACTGGGATTTATGCAAAGAAATGTTTGTACATATTTGTATCTTCCCTGCTGAAAAGCAAAATGTTGATATTCACACGTGTCTGAAGCTCATGCCAGAATCCACGAGCACAGATTTCAGGAGGACAGCGTATCATAATTGGCCTAGAACACCCCATAAAAGCAAAAGGTTGCTCACTTCTTCTCCTGTTGTGATAGTACCATGTTCCTACAACTTTAGTCCTACCCAAATTGGTTAAAAAATGCTAAACCCTCACATCAAAACCTTTTAAAGAGCCAAGTACCAAGCAACTTTTTATGCCTTTGAATGTTCTATTGTGTAATACAGACCAGAAAATTTTATTCTTGCATGAAGCTTCTGATTTTTAGCAGAACTAAGTAGTTCCTGTTCTAGGGGTTTAGTTTTTGTTATTTTTTTAAATAAAGAAAACATCCTTATTTACAAGGAAATTTCTAAAAAAGGCCACATGTGGTGTCACAGCAATGCTCAACTTCATGAAAAGGAGAACCACACCGGAACACAGAAACAAGTCAGAAAGAAATTCAAAGGAGCATCTAGGAGGGTGAAGCACGTGGCAGTGGCAAAGCCATCATTTGAAGAAACCCGAACAGATTCCCAGGGAAAGCCCTTGGCACGTATCCAACACGACTCAAGAGCTCGAAATAAACTGGTCTGGGGTAGGAACAGAGCAAAGGACACTACCTGAAGTCCTGGAGATCTTTAAATCCTTCAGAGTAACAACCAGTTCAATTTAACAGAAGTAGAACCAGCGAGGTTTCCCTGTGGCCAGGGGTACTGGTGGGGTCTCCAAGGCAGCGTGTTACCACCCACACCACCCAACAACCCCGATCAGACACAGCCTGCAGGCCTAAGAAGTTATTCTGCTTAACAAAACATTGAACCCAATAGCAAAGACCTGCAGAAGGACCTCAGCATACCACGGGAAGGGACACTGAACCAGCAGAGGATATCCTCACAGCTCGGTGAGGATAAAGGCAACACAACGACCAAAGGGAAGGACAACTCTGAAAGAGCTACTGGTGCTCAGGAAAAGGATCCCAGAGTTACCACAGCTGAAAACATCAACTCAATGCTCATCAACAGTCAAAAAAGCGAAGACTCACAAAACATGATGGACAGGAATAAGCAAAAAATTGTCAAGAGTTGTTAGAAGATAAAAAAAGGCAGAGGACAGCCATCACCATGGGTATCCACAGAACATGGGTGTTCTGAAGCACATGGGAACTTCCACCCACTGATCTCAAAAAAGACACAGTATAACTGGAAAAGATTCCAGAAATGAAATAAGGATAACCAAGATCCTCTGTGAGTCCCGACTCCATCATCCCAAAGCCTTGCACCAATTCTCCTGCAGGTCTCCTCATGGGTCCTGCTCCATCCCCTTGGTCC
The DNA here is from genome assembly GCF_000700745.2 of Antrostomus carolinensis. Taxonomy (NCBI): domain Eukaryota; kingdom Metazoa; phylum Chordata; class Aves; order Caprimulgiformes; family Caprimulgidae; genus Antrostomus; species Antrostomus carolinensis. The sequence continues at coordinate 15,746 of NW_010318933.1, read as the reverse complement.
CCAGTGCTGTTGGAGATGCTGCACCAGAGTGTGGAGCGCTGCTGGCAGGGCCACAAAGGCTGCATTGCTCTGGAACACGTCTCCATAAACTGCTTTCTTTAAAAAACACCCCTATTTTCACCACAGTCACGACTGCAGTAAAAGCCATTCATGCAGCTCAAACAAGAGCCAGTCATGGCTAGAGGTGAAGTCAGGTTCTCTCTAGGATGTGAGGCACATTCTGCTCTGCTACCTACCAACCAGAACATTTATTTTCTTATCACCTTCTAGACAGTCTTGGTAGCCCCAAAGAAAGTAAAAGAGAAAAATCAAGGTAATGCTGAAAAGAAAAGAAACATGGTAATTTGCACTGGGAATCACTGGTGAGGCCGCAGCTGGAGTGGTGGGTTCAGTGTTGGGCCCCTGAGTCCAAGAAGGACATGGAGGTGCTGGAGCGTGTCCAGAGAAGGGAACGGAGCTGGGGAAGGGTCTGGAGCACAAGTGTGCTGAGTTCCCTTGTGGCTGAGGGAACTGGGGGTGTTGAGCCTGGAGAAAAGGAGGCTGAGGGGAGACCTTGTGGCTCTGTGCAAGTCCCTTGGAGGAGGGTGGAGAGAGGTGGGGGGGGGTCTGTTCAACCAAGGGCCAAGGGACAGGACAAGAGGAAATGGGCTGAAGTTGTGGCCAGGGCAGGTGAGATGGGATGTGAGGAAGAATTTCTTTGCTGCAAGGGTTCTGAGGCATTGGAAGGGGTTGCCCAGGGCAGTGGTGGAGTCCCCATCCCTGGAGGGATTGAAGAGTCGTGTAGACACAGTGCTGAGGGACATGGGGTAGTCATAGGGGACTGGTCAGTGTTGGGTTCATGGTTGGACTCCATGAGCTCACAGGGCTTTTCCGATCCCGGCCATTCTGGGATCCTGTGAGTATGTGACATGGTACAACACAAACACATCCTACTGTCCCCTGGATATTTCCAGTTCAGGACGGCCTCTGCCACCCAGTATTTACAAGAAAGCACTTTCTTTTGACATGGAAAAGCAAGGAAAGTTGACTGAAAAGAAAAAAAGGTTTCATCTCATCTCTAATAATCAACATTCCAATAAATCCTGTATCCTCTCCCTCTTGGCCAGCTCAGCTCATTGCTCGTAAGGAACAGAAATGCTCAGCACATCACTCAAGTGACGTCAAGGAGGAATAAGTCATCACACGCCTCTGGTCCTGCCCCTTCCAAAGGGTGCAGACGTGGTGTCTTGTCTGGAGACGGCAGCACGGAGCAGGACACGCAGTTCCAGTACATTACATTGATTTTCCTAAGGAATGGTCAGTGCAAAGCAACTCATGGCTGATTTCTGTTCTGAAGCATGAAATTCAAGTTTGTCATCTTCGACAACTGACCTCTGAGACCTAAATACACAGAGAACCCTGATTTACCTTCCCTGCGACACACAGAGAAGTGCATTTTAACCACCCATCTCTTGATCCCATCGTGAACCAAGACAGAGGAAGGTGGCTGCTGAGCGGTACCGCAGTGGACAACCTCCGATGAAGTGAGGGCAACATCCTTCTGCCCACCAGCCACAGCTCCGCAGTGCTGAGCACAACCACGTGGTTTATTTGCTGAAGATACGTTCTGACTCCCACCCTAGAAGAACCACCTGATGGTTCATCAGAGGTGCTCTGACGTACCACGTGCCCCTGTTTTCCACCCATTCCCTGGTACCTCTGCACCCAGAGGTAGGTCTCACTTGGAGGTAACTCCTCCTCCTTGTGCGTGAGGGTTCAGTATTTCAGACTGGATAGAGCCCAGGGCTCCGTGTGTCCCAGGGGTGATTTATTTCTCCTCATGCCTTGCCCAGTTGGGTTGGGTTTGTGTGTGTCGGGGCTGGTTTTGGTAGTGGGGGAAGGGGCTACAGTGATGGCCCCGGGGAGAAGCTTCACAAAGTTCCCCTGGCTCCAAGGTGGACCCACCTCCAACCCAGGCTGAGACAGTTAGTGAGAGAGAAACACCTCTGTGAATCAATATTTCTGGAGGAAGAACTGGTTAAAAAGAGAAAGCAGGAGAGAACCATGAGGAGAGACCACTGACCTGAACAAAAATAAAACATCAGCCTAAACAAACAAGAGTGCATCACGGCCATGAGGAAGGAGAAGGAGGAGAGATAGACACTGGGATCAGCACACATGAAGAGTAGGAGAAGGCACATAAGGTTCCCCTGCAGCCCAGGGAAGCTCAACAGCAGAGCAGATCCCCACGTGTAGACCATGAAGAACTCCACGCTGGAGCACAAAGTTGAGCCCAAGGGCAGGTGGGACTTGGAGAGCTCATGATGAACAAGGAGACCCCAGAGCTGGGGGGGAGGAGGTGTGCTGGCCCATCTGCAGCCCGTGGACATCCCCATGGCAGAGCCAGGAGCTGAGCCCCAAAGAGGTGCGTGACTCCATGGGCAGCCCATGGTGGAACACTTTGTTCCTGGACTCTTTTACCCCGCGGGAGGGATCTCATGCTGGGAAGAGCAGCAGAGACGAACTGACTGAACCCCCATTCCCTGTCCCCTGTGCCCTGGGGAGAAGGGACAGAAATGGGGAGCACAGTGCTGGGAGCCCGGGAAGAAGGGAGGGGTGGGGAAGGTGCTGTCAGATGTGGTTGGTGTGTCTCACTCTCCTACTCTGATTGATTGGGAACTAATTAAATGGCTTTTTCTTCCCCAAGTGGAGTCTGTGTTGCCCGTGCCCGTCCCTGGTGAGTGAGCCCTCCCTGTCCCCATCCCAACCCACCAGCCCTTTGGTGAGTTTCTCTCCCCATCTCAGGGGGTGGGGGGGTGAGTGCAGGACCCCATGGTCTGAGCTGTGGCTGAAACCACCTCACAACACTATAGGGAACAGACTCTCCTCAGCTCCCAGAACAACGTGTGTCACACCCTCACATTTTATTATGGCTTTTTTAATTAATTCAGCTCAGAGCATCTAAGCAGACAAGCAGACACCTGAGCAGAATTTTGAAGGAGGAAAGAATTCAGACTCCTCTGGTCAAATGAATGGGTGCTGAACCCAGAGGCGGGCAAGATGCCAACTTTGGTTTATTACTATAGAGGATGTAAAGATCAGAATGCGTTGGCTGAGTGCTGATTTGTGCCAATACCAGCACGGTACGGCCAGAGCTGAGAAGTTACGTTGCTTCCTCAGAGCAGCAAAGACATCAGGATTCCAAACAGAGTGAAAAGCACTATTTCCTCTGCTTGGTACTCCTGCACTATCAAAAACATTCTTCTGTAGAAAAACCAGAGTCTGGATGTCCTGGAAACATCGCTGAACCATCCACCCTGAGCAACCACCCAGACACAGCAGTGGAGCAACAACCAGCACTCGACGGGATCAGCTAAGGTGGGAAATGATTTAATATTCAACAGGATTGAATTCCTGAACACTGCTGGTTTCTGAGGAGTCCAAAACAGGACAGAAGACAACAGTGCCGTGGCTCACGCCCAGACCCTACGGGACCCATCAGTTCATGTAACAGCTTTAACCTCAGAGATCCTGTGCTCATTCCTAGTCAGAGTCGCATCCAAAAGAGGACAGGAGTAACAGGAGGGATCTTCAGGAGAACAGCAGAGAAAACCTGGATGAAACAGAGTCACTGTTCCTGGGTGGGGAGCACAGGGTGCTGCTCTGTGACTTGTGTCAAGGCCTTAAATACATGTAATTAAAGGCACCTTCCCCCCTTCGGTGCCCACACCAGTAAATCAGCACTTGTGTCAACCCATGAGGACCAACGGTCACGGCGGATCTTTGTGAGGCAACAGATGTGATGGATAAAAACCTCCAAGTCCTTCACAGCCACAGACCATGGTAAAATCATCGCTCCTGAAAAGGGGAATTACCTTTTCTTTTCCATCTGCTTTTCTTCCCATCTTTGTTACTGCACCCGTCGCTGCTGCTGCTGCTGCTGCTGTTCTCGGAGCTCGGAGAGTCGGAGTGGGCATCACTGCTCTCCTCTGAGCCGTCAGAGAGCTCCTTCAACCCGTCCGGGACATCCTTCTGCAGATCCAACAAACAGACAGAGTTACCCAATTAGTTAAAAAAATAGTTAAAAGTACCAGTTTTATTTACAGAACCACAAAGAACTGCCTGGATTGGAAAAGCCCTTGAAGCTCATGGAGTCCAACCATGAACCCAACACTGACCAGTCCCCTATGACTAACCCATGTCCCTCAGCACTGTGTCTACACGACTCTTCAATCCCTCCAGGGATGGGGACTCCACCACTGCCCTGGGCAACCCCTTCCAATGCCTCAGAACCCTTTCAGCAAAGAAATTCTTCCTCACATCCCATCCCAACTGCCCTGCCCACAACTTCAGCCCATTTTCTCTTGGCCTGTCAAGCTTTGATTTACCAAGCTTTGATTCTGGATTTTTTCATGCTGCAGAGCGACGTCAGAACTGCTGAGCCTCTGGCCTCTTAAGCACCTTCTGGGAGCCTGTATGAAACGTTTAACACAGTTCCAGCTGGCACGTCCTTTACGTCACCCTCACCATCACTTCACAGGTACGCCCTTCCTCACGCACCCGCTGTAGTTGTCTTCTCCATCCCTAATCACCAACTCCACTACGCTCTGGCTTTAAAAAAATCCACTCCATTTTTGAGCTTCCTAACAGATTAAAAGCAGTTTGATGGCGCTGTGTCCCACCATCCCAAGTAACATTATTTTTCCAGTCGGGAACTCAGTAGCCCCTGGGCTGTGAGCACCGGTCCCTGCAGAAACAGTCCTGGCAGGAGCTTCTATGTGGTGAAACGTCCCTGCAGGCACCTGCCCGGCTGTGGGCTGGGAACAGCCAGCGGAGAGAACCGGCAGCGGTTTCTGCCCTGTCCACACCTAAACCCCGGCTGCCCTCTAGTGATGATCCGGGAAATTAGTGCTAATTAGCGACTACAGCCTCTGCTGCTGCTGAGGTCTTCAGTTGTGCTTGTTAATGTCACCAGTGTCCAAACACCCAGACCAGCTCTGGACACCTTGCAGAGATGCTGAGCCAAGAAGGGCAAGACAGTGGCTGCAGGCACCAGCTCATCCCACCTGATCACAGAATTAGTAAGGTTGGAAAGGACCTCTAAGATCATAAAATCCAACCGTCACATCATCACCACCAAGGCCACTAACACATGTCCCTGAGTGCTCCATCTACACATTTCTTGAACACCTCCAGGGATGGGGACTCCACCACTGCCCTGGGCAACCTGTGCCAGTGTCTGACCACTCTTTTGGTGAATAAATTCTTCCTCACATCCCATCTCAACTGCCCTGGCCACAACTGGAGCCCATTTCCTCTTGTCCTGTCCCTTGGGCCTTGGTTGAACAGACCCACCCCCACCTCTCTCCACCCTCCTCCAAGGGACTTGCACAGAGCCACAAGGTCTCCCCTCAGCCTCCTTTGCTCCAGGCTCAACACCCCCAGTTCCCTCAGCCACAAGGGAACTCAGCACACTTGTGCTCCAGACCCTTCCCCAGCTCCGTTCCCTTCTCTGGACACGCTCCAGCACCTCCATGTCCTTCTTGGACTCAGGGGCCCAACACTGAACCCAGCACTCGAGGTGTGACCACCCTCAACTGTGCTCCTCCGCTTCTGTCCCATCACCTCGGCTGAGTGATACAACACACCTGAAATTAAGCTGCTGTCCCAAATTCCTCGTTAGTAATGGAACAGAAACTGTCCGTGTTACTGCAGGGGGCGAACAGGCCAGTGGCCTCAGACCTGGACACACAAACAGGTCTGTGAGCATCAGACGGGAAAAAATCCTTCTGCTAACGCCCACTGCAAGGGGTAAATCAAAACACCTCGTCCTCTAACTGCAGACAACTGATTTCCTGTCCTTTCTCTGAAATTAGAGCTATCACTGATTCCCACCTGTAAGGCCAGAAAGTACTTGAGACAACACAAGCAGGAGCCATGTAATTAATTCCAGATCAAGGTGAACTAAGAGGTGCAGATTTTCAATTGGATTTTCATCCTGCACTTCAGAAACAACTTCTTCTAACTGCACGTTACAAGTCACTTGCACATGAAGTGCTGAGGCCTGAGCAGGAAGCCTCAAACCAAAGTTGACCTCCAGATGAATCCCACAACCCGATCTCATATAATCAGCTCGTATAATTAACTCATTAGTGAAATATGCATGCTCATTAGCAAAATCTGCACACTCGCTAGTAGAACACGAAATATGGATGAAATATTAGGAGAATGTATTTATCTTCTTCCATTTGAGGGTACGTTGTCAAGGCTGAGAAACCCGTGTCCAGCCTTGTTCAGAAGTAGGTGGCCAAAGCTGGATTGATAAGAACTTCCTTGGTTCCTCCTTGGGCCCTGGCCAGCCTTTGGGGAGAAGCCAATGGAAGAAAGTGACCAAAATAGAAACTTCCCAGATGCATCTTGGATATTGGCCCATCTGGGATGTGCCTGAGCGAAGTGCAGCCAACCTGCCAGATGCTGCCGTACCTTCTCTTTATGTAATTTGTTTGATAGATGTATAAAAGCAGGACCCTCTCACAGAGAAGATGGAGACCTCACCTACGAGTGGACACACAGTGGGACTTCCCAATTGCTGGGAAAGGTTCTCTGATCCTTCACTGTGATGGGGCTCCCCAGGTGACGTCCGGGTCTGGATGATGATCAGTACCTGGGCCATTGGTGATGGACCTTTCTAACTCGCTCTGCTGCTTTCTCTCAGGCAGCCATGATGAGGTGCGTTACCTTGTCTATCTTCGTACCCTGTTTATCCCTTTCCTTTCCTTTTCCCACTTTATTCCAAAGTAAAACAAGTTTGTTTTTATTTTGAAGTTGGTGTTGGTGAGCTTTTTGCTAACCCCACCAATCAGCAAAGCAGTACACCCCAGTGGAAGAGAAGGTATCATCATCAAAAGCAGGACAATAAGACTTCCACTTCTATCAAGTGTGACCAAAGTTGACAATGAAGAAGCCTGTGAATCCCCAACGCTGACATTCCCTTCATTAAACCTCCTGTACAGCTCCACCCTTGGAAAGATGATTTAGTCACCTGAGATGCAATAACTGCACACTGATCTATTTCAGTTTTTTCAAGATGTCTCTTTCAAAGTCTTCTGCCAAGAGGAGATGAAGCTTCAGCGTGGGGTGCCGTCACCTCCTGCCAGCTGTGTGTGCCAGCTGGAAACCCTGGACCTTCTTGGCTTTTTCTGACTTGGCATTTCTGGTGGGAGAGGGTAAAGATGAAGGAGCCAGACTCTTCTCAGTGGTGCCCACAGAAACAGCAAGAAGCACAAAATGAAACATCTAAATTCCACTTCTACCGAAGGAAAAAGATCTTTACTGCAAGAATGATGAAACACTGGAACAGGTTCCCAGAGAGGCTGGTGGTCTTCATCCTCGTAGGAATTCAAAACCTGACTGGACATGGTCCTGAGCTCTGCTTGACCCTGCATTAAAGAAGTGGGTTGGACCAGATAATTTCTTCATGTTCTTTCCCACCACCATCATCCTATGGCTCCAACCTCCCCTTGCTTCTGCAGAGAGCACAAACACTGTCCATGGCTCTCCTTCCAGCTGGGCCTCTTCTTACCAGTCAAAGGTTTTCACCACCATCTTCTGATGTGGTGTCCAGTCCACACCGTGGATCCTGCGTTCTCTCAAAATTTCTGTGCAAGGCATGTGAATAAGATCTTCACAAACCCAAACTCCTCTACTCACCTGCAGCTCACCTTACTGCAAGTTCTGCTTTCAAAGCAGAAGTGAACTCTCATCTGCAGAACCATCTTCTCTAAATTGTACTTGTTCTTCTTTCACTTATTCCTTTGACTGAACCGTACTCAATAATCAAATAAAATCTGGTCATAGAATCATAAAATCATCAAATGAGGAGAGGCTGGAGTCACTGGGTTTGTTCAGCCTGGAGAAGAGGAGACTGAGAGGAGATCTCCTGGGGGTCTAGAACTTCCTCCCAAGGGGCAGAGGAGGGGCAGGCGCTGATCTCTTCTCTCTGGCCACCAACGAATGCCAGGAGCAGAGGGAATGGCAGGAAGATGTGGCAGGGGAGGGTGAGGTTGGCCATGAGGAAAAGGTTCTTGAGGCAGAGGGTGGTGGAGCACTGGAACAGGCTCCCCAGGGAGGGGCTGATGGCACCAAGCCTGACAAGATTCCAGCAGCATTTGGCCAAGGCCCTGAGGGACATGGTGTGAAGGTTGGGCTTGTCCTGGGCAGGGACAGGAGTTGGACTCCAGCATCCTGCCTGGTCCATCCCACTCACAACATTCGCTGATTCTACGAAAGATTATTTTTAAAGATGTCAATTGGACAAACCAAGGAATCCACAATTTTCCCCTAAAAATGTTCTCTGCCTGCTATTAATAGGCTGAGGAGAAGGTAATTTTTAATCTCTAGATACAAGTTGAGATCAGTGAAGATGAAGTCACCCTGTTAGGGCTAAAATGTCAATTAAAATTGTAATTACTCTTTTATTTCTGGGATAGTAATTAATATTAGCGAACTACACCACTGTGAATAGAGACCACCACCTTCAGCTGCACTTTCAGCACCCAGGTGCTCACTGACAAGGATGAAGATTTAGTGTTTGCACGTGGAGGGAAAGTCAACTACATCTTGAAATGGATAAAAGTCACCTGAGCATTCAAACAAGATTCTCCAGCTGAGCCACTTACCTTCAGAGTGTAGACGCCCATGCGCCCCGGGACCTTATAGAAAATGCCCTCTTCCCCTCGGGAGTTGGTGTGTAACATGGCATTCAGGCATGCAAGAGGAGAAGTCCCACTGAAAACAAAAACACAAGGTTAACATTCGAATGGATGTGGGCAGTGTCCATCTTCTGCTGGGAGACCACCCTGGCCCCTCACCTGACCACCCACACATGCAGAGGCAGAAAGATTCCAGATCCAACTTCTATTCCCAAGCGGAATAAGCAACGGTGAACCCAGGCCATGTACCCAGGCTCCAGCTCCAGGTAAAAAAATCAAACAAAAAACCCCCAAGTTCAGGCTCCCTGGTGCTTCTTTGCAGAACCTCAATATGGTCACACGGTTTCAGAGCTCTGGATACTCCGTGGTGCTCTTCCG
>NW_010318933.1:1298-6666 GCF_000700745.2 Antrostomus carolinensis | reverse complement strand
CGAAACGCCAGGCAGATCGGTTGTGAGCCAACTACTAACTGCAAATATATTTAAAGTTGTCTTTTTGGGGAAAAAAAACCCACATCATACTAAAATGACAGTTGTGGGATAAAAAATAGAAACCAATTATGGAATTTCCCCTGAAAAGAGTGGAGATCTTCAATCCCAACCAGGAGAACCGAGACAGAAGATCCATCTTTTCAGCGAAGCCTGTGGGGGTTTCTTTGTTTGGTTTTTTAAACCCATCCCGCTGCAGACAGAAGCAAAATCAGGTGGACACGGCAAGAGGTGACTCGTGTTCCCACTGCAGGGTCAGGCTGGTCACAGCCTCTACTAAACAGGTGTCCTTGCTCATGAAGAATATTGATATTGAGAACAACCCCTGCATAGAAATTCAGCGCAAAGTTTTCTCCTCCCAAGACCCTGTCACGAAGGCTGGAACCAAAACATCCAATTGACTAAAACCCTGAATTTGTGACTGATTCACTGAAGTCCCTGAGCAGGAGACGCAGCTGGGGGTCTGCAGCAAGCTTTGCTGTCAACGTTCCAACAAACCTGCATCAAGAGCAGAGAAAGAAGCCCTGGGAGGAAGGGAAATGAAGGCGAGGACGAGCACAGCCCTCCGACAGCTCGGGCAGGGGACACGCACCCCGAGGTCTGCTCAGAGCAGCAGAACAGCTCAGCTGAAACCCTGATGCCTACTACAAGGAGAAGGAAACACCCTGAACTGGGTCTGGTCTCCTTTACCCCTAATATTCAGGTGACCCCATAAGGAACACCTACCACATGCATAATCATATAAACATTTTGGTTGGAAGAGCCTTTGAAGCTCATGGAGTCCAACCATGAACCCAACACTGACCAGTCCCTGACTAACCCATGTCCCTCAGCACTGTGTCTACACCACTCTTCAATCCCTCCAGGGATGGGGACTCCACCACTGCCCTGGGCAACCCCTTCCAATGCCTCACAACCCTTGCAGCAAAGAAATTCTTCCTCACATCCCATCTCAACTGCCCTGGACACAACTTCAGCCCATTTCCTCTTGTCCTGGCCCTTGGGCCTTGGTTGAACACACCCACCCCCACCTCTCTCCACCCTCCTCCAAGGGACTTGCACAGAGCCACAAGGTCTCCCCTCAGCCTCCTTTGCTCCAGGCTCAACACCCCCAGTTCCCTCAGCCACAAGGGAACTCAGCACACTTGTGCTCCAGACCCTTCCCCAGCTCCGTTCCCTTCTCTGGACACGCTCCAGCACCTCCATGTCCTTCCTGGACTCAGGGGCCCAACACTGAACCCAGCACCCAGTACCCTTCCCCTCTTCATGTCTTTGCTCCTGGGTGTGATTTCTGCACACAGGTGTATTCACACAGCCCAGCTCTATCTGGCAGTAGAAACACTGTACCCATCCCTCTCCCATCAATGTTCAGCACCGTCTCTCCTATCACTGCATCTAGAAAATCACCATTTTCTTCTTCTTTCCAGATCACCAACAGCTGTTGAGCAGCACTGAGCACACTGAAGCATTCCCAGGCCCGGGAAGCTCTGGGGCAGTGAGGAGAGCTCTGTCACGTACCTGACCTCAGCTCCTGGAGTACGTTCTTTTTAATAACTGTATCAGAGCAGAACAGCAAAGTCAGACCAAACATCTCTCAAAGTCTAGGCAGAGCTGTGCTTTGGAAGCTCACCAAGGAATGAAGCCTTGGCAGGACCTCCCTTCTCAAAGCCACATCAGTCTGGCATCCACACTGCTCCCACCAAATGGGTCCCGTTGTGTAACAGCTTCTCCACTGCTGTGCTTTAGCTTTTTCTCATGTTTACATGTCTATAGTTACGTGTCTCACTCCACAGGCTCTCCTAGAAACCTGGCACTAATGTGACGCTGTTCTCGCCGTTCACAAAGCTTATGCTGAAAATTTTAGAAGCTAAAAATCGGTTCACAAGTCCCACCTAACTGAAAAAGAAAAAAGGAAAAGGAAAAGGAAGAGGAAAAGGGAAAGGAAGAGGAAGGGAAAAAGAAAAAGAAAAAGAAAAAGAAAAAGAAAAAGAAAAAGAAAAAGAAAAGGGTTCAATTTGGGTACAAGATACATGGTCTTCATGTCCTATTCCAACCTTTCTGCCTCTATGGGTGCGTGCTCCTGGGCACTGGAACCCTTCCCACAGTAACCATCGTATGTTCCCGACTGTCACTCCAGGTAAGTCCCCAGCCTGGGTGCAGGGTGGCACTTCGCTCCCTGAGCAGATTCCCCAGTGCAGCTGCAGAAGAACGGGAGAGCTTCAGGGGTACATCACCTGCCTCACCAGCAGCTTCCAACCTCCCTGCTGCGGATCTTCATTGGACATGCCAACCTCCAAACTGAAAAAACCATACCCCAAAGATAGCTGAAAACGAGCCGAGAGGCTCACCCCGGAATTCGGATGAAGCCCGGAGCAGGGGGCTGTGCTAAACCTGCTGCATCCCATGGGACAGCACCGGGGGAATTCTTCTGTGATAAAAGGTGTTGCTGCCTCACTGCAGCCCCCGACCCCCTGCACAATCCAGGCTGGGGGGGAACGGATGGAGAGCAGCCCAGGCTGAGAGAGCTGGGGCTGTTCAGCCTGGAGAAGAGAAGGTTCCGGGGAGACCTTCTAGTGGCCTCCCAGTACCTGAAGGGGCTCCAGGAAGGCTGGGGAGGGACTTTGGCCAAGGGCAGGGAGTGAGAGAACAAGGGGTGATGGCTTGAAAGTGGCAGAGGGGAGATGGAGCTGAGATGTGAGGAAGAAATTGTTTGGTGTGAGGGTGGTGAGACAGTGTCCCAGGTTGGGCAGAGAAGCTGTGGCTGCTCCTCCCTGGAAGTGTTTGTGGCCAGGCTGGATGAGGCTTTGAGCAACCTGGTCTAGTGGAAGGTGTCCCTGCTGCTGGCAGGGGGGTTGGGACTGGATGAGCTTGAAGGTCCCTTCCCACCCAAACCAGTCTGGGATTCTGTGATTCTACTTCTACCCCAGTAGTTGAGGAACAGAGGCTGAATTTCAATGCAAGCAGCACAGCACCTTACAAGCCCTCCAGGTCTTCCTTCAATACGACACACCAGGTGTGGTTTTTAGTGGGTTGGTTTGTTTTTGGAAAGAAGAGAAGTTTTCTGAATTAAAATTGCATTTTCTTCTAATAATTGAGTTTGCCACGTTCTCACGTGGGACACGATGCATCCCGGTTAACAAAGCAGCGGGTACAACTCCAAACTGTTTCATGGCACCCAGCTCCCAGGTTCTTTATAGAAACCAACGCACTTGGACCAAGAAGCTTCATCTAGAAATGGCACACTCAGGATTTTACTAACAGCTAGGGTTTTCCCCAAGAACCAGCTACTGTGCAAAGCATTAGCACAGTGTTTTGTTAAAATTAAAACATTACGTCACACTCTGTATTTTTCCAGCTAATCAAGCAGAGTCCCAGTGCTCACTGCAGAAAGTTTTTCAACCCAGATAAATATTGTACATCACACCTGCTGACCAACAGTGTGAAAAACATATTCTTTCTCGTTAGGCTTCTGCATAATTGAGAGGTGGGATAAGAACTGCGGAGCTGGCAGGTTTTGTGAAGAGCTGGTCAGGGTTCACGGCTCCATCTCTGTCTAGGAAAAGATTCAGTGGGAGCTGGTTGGTGCATGTGCTGCTCCTGCCACCGGTGAGCTGGGGCAGATGCCTTCAGCTCCTGCTTTATTCCGTGCTTCAATGAAGGGAAGAGCAAAATTCAAGTTTTCCAGACCCTGCCTCCCTTGTACGTCTGCTTGTGCCAACAGCAGAGGCACTCCCACTGCACAAGCTCCATCTGCCCGGACTGTGTTCATCCTGAATCCCATTTATGCACTGAAAATAGACGATATTCACAATCAAGATATTGTAACTGTGGCCAACTGCCAAGTCACACAAGCTCTCCTCAAATACACCCAGGTATTTCAGTAGCTTCTGTCAGTAACATACTTGTTTCATGGGGCCGCTTTCCTGACAACAAAAGCATTTTCCTGATTAAAACAGAATTCATCTGATTTCCTGATATAGAAACTAACTGACTCAGATATCACAGAATCCCAGATTGCCCTGGATTGGAAAAGCCCTTGAAGCTCATGGAGTCCAACCATGAACCCAACACTGACCAGTCCCCTATGACTAACCCATGTCCCTCAGCACTGTGTCTACACGACTCTTCAATCCCTCCAGGGATGGGGACTCCACCACTGCCCTGGCCAACCCCTTCCAATGCCTCAGAACCCTTTCAGCAAAGAAATTCTTCCTCACATCCCATCTCAACTGCCCTGGCCACAACTTCAGCCCATTTCCTCTGGTCCTGTCCCTTGGGCCTTGGTTGAACAGACCCACCCCCACCTCTCTCCACCCTCCTCCAAGGGACTTGCACAGAGCCACAAGGTCTCCCCTCAGCCTCCTTTTCTCCAGGCTCAACACCCCCAGTTCCCTCAGCCACAAGGGAACTCAGCACACTTGTGCTCCAGACCCTTCCCCAGCTCCGTTCCCTTCTCTGGACACGCTCCAGCACCTCCATGTCCTTCTTGGACTCAGGGGCCCAACACTGAACCCAGCACTCCAGCTGCGGCCTCACCAGTGATTCCCAGTGCAGGGGGACAATCAGTTCTCTAGTCCAGTGCCCAGTGCCAGCCCATGGACAAATAAACATCACCATTGAGAAAAATCAAGATGAACGTCCCTTTGTTGGTCCTGGTTCCCATCCCAGCTGAGCAACGCTCCTTGAGATGGTTCGGATCAGAACAGAGTTGCTTGGGCTGATCAGTTCAGCTCATGTGGACAGTCGGGTACAGGCTTTGTCCACGGAAACCACCCTGCACTGCAGTCAAAAAATACATCTGCAGCAGTTCAGAAGATGCAAAGGTGACTGCAACAGCCTTTCCCAGGATTCATTTGGTTTCCATGGTGTTACGAGTTCACACTGAAACCTCCCAGTTCTCACTTCTCAAAGAGCTAAAAACAGCAGGGCCCTTCTGTAAACCCGCCAAGTACGGGCAGCAAACGGCGTAAACAGGAGTGACAGTGCCAGGGCACGGGGCACAGTCCGGGCGCTCCTGCCCAGACCTGGGACCTTCCTCAGAAAAACTGGGAAACACCCGTTAGTTCTCCCTTTGGAGTTTTAAATCATTTCCTTCCCCAGAGCTTACACATCGTCCTCACCCCCAGGGTGTTCCAGCGTGAGAAAAGCCAGGCAGAGACACAGCCACCCGCTCAGAGCTGCCGGTGGCAACAGCTGCAGAAATGGTTTAAGGGCTGACACAAAACCATCCAATCATCCAATGTTGTGAGTTGGACCCACCAGGATGATGGAGTCCAACCCCTGTCCCTGCACAGGACAATCCCAACATTCA
>NW_010318933.1:0-1217 GCF_000700745.2 Antrostomus carolinensis | reverse complement strand
CGGTGCCGTTGCCCCCCCCCCCTCTGCCTCAAGAACCTTTTCCTCATGCCCACCCTCCCCCTCCCCTGTCACTCCTCCCTGCCATTCCCTCTGCTCCTGGCATTCGTTGGTGGCCAGAGAGAAGAGATCAGCGCCTGCCCCTCCTCTTCCCCTTGGGAGGAAGTTCTAGACCCCCAGGAGATCTCCTCTCAGTCTCCTCTTCTCCAGGCTGAACAACCCAAGTGCCTTCAGCCTCTCCTCACACCCTTCCCCTCTAAACCCTTCCCCAGTGTGTGGCCCAGGTTTTACACCACAGCACCAAGAATATTTTCATTTATAGATGCTGTTTAAGAGAGGTCTGATACAAGCACGTACCCATCAATACACGGCTTCACTGGGGACAGATCGTGCCTGACCAGTCTGGTGTCCTTCTACGATGGAGTGATAGCATTGGTGGACAAAGGGAGGACAACTGTTGTCTACCTGGACTTGTGCAAGGCCTTCAACATTGTCCCATATCACATCCTTGTCTCTAAATTGGAGAGATATGGATTTGAAGGCTGGACTATTTGATGGATAAAGAATTGGTTGGATGGTCACAGCCAGAGGGTTGTGGTGAACGGCTCTATGTCCAGGTGGAGGCCAGTGATGAGTGGTGTCCCCCAAGGGTCAGTCTTGGGACCGGTGCTCTTCAACATCTTCATCAATGACCTGGATGGTGGGATCGAGTGCACCCTCAGCAGGTTTGCTGATGACCCCAAGCTGAGTGGTGCAGCTGACACACCAGATAGAAGGGATGGCATCCAGGGGGACCTGGACAGGCTTGAGGAGTGGGTCTGTGAGAACCTCAGGAGGTTCCACAAGGCCAAGTACAAGGTTGTGCACTTGGGTTGGGGCAATCCCAGGTCTGTGCACAGACTGGGAGAAGAGCTCCTGGAGAGCAGCCCTGCTGAGAAGGACTCCAGGGACGTGGTGCATGAGGCTTGACATGAGCCAGCAGCATGTGGCCACAGCCTGGAGGCCAATAACTGTGCCCTGGGCTGCATCAGAAGACAGGTGGGCAGCCGGGCCAGGGAGGGGATTGTCCCCTCTGCTCTACCCTTGGGAGGCCCCATCTGGAGTCTTGTGTCCAGGCCTGGAGCCCCCAACACAAGGAAGATGTGGAGCTGTTGGAGCAGGGCCAGAGGAGGCCAGGAAGATGATCCAGGGGCTGGAGCCCCTCTCTGCTGAGGAAAGGC
>NW_010318932.1:113925-114133 GCF_000700745.2 Antrostomus carolinensis | reverse complement strand
CTTGTAAGGCTCCACCTGGAGTACTGTGTCCTGTTTCTGGACACAGAAACAGTGTGGAGTTCTGGAGCCCCCAACACAAGAAAGACATGGACCTGTTAGAACAAGTCCAGAAGAGGGCCATGAAGATGATCTGAGGGCTGGAGCACCTCTCCTGTGAGGACAGGCTGAGAGAGTTGGGGCTGTTCAGCCCGGAGAAGAGAAGACTTAG
>NW_010318932.1:103392-113655 GCF_000700745.2 Antrostomus carolinensis | reverse complement strand
GTGGAAGGTGTCCCTGCTGATGGCAGGGGGGTTGGAACTAGTTGATCTTTAAGGTCCCTTCCAATCCAAACCATTCTATGATTCTATGATTCTATTTGTATAACTACCTATTATTTTCCATAAGATATACGGGCATTTCCAGAATGCATCTCATCCCAAAGAAGAGATCTAAAACAAGTCAGATGAGTCATAATATGAGTGTCTATTCCTGTGATCAGCTGCCAAAGGGAGTCTGAGTGAGTGTTCAGATGCAGACATCTAACGTGTAAATAACTTTAGGGAAGGCTGGTGACACTAGCAGCCAGGGGAAAAAAAGAAAAGGACGTCGTGAGTAATGAGATACTATAGAAAGCAGGATGAACAGATCTTCATGTGACAACAGGAGTTACAGGAAGAAGCAAATCCAGGAAAGAAAGTTCATGTTGAAGTTCCTGAGAAGGTGATGGACAGGAGCTCAGGACATAGATGCCAAAAGCAGAAAATGGACAATAATGCTTCATGTCAGGCAGCAGTGAAAGAAAGGAAACGAGGAGCCTATCAAAATGTTGAAAAAAAATTTGAAATAGAAAACATAGGATAAAATGGACAGGTGCCCCTTTGCTGAAACCAGGTAGAGTGGGCACACCTTCTCTTTCACTTCTTGCAGGGAAATGATTTGTGTCTATTAGGAAGGTGAAAGCAAAGAGGCCAGAGCACTTCTACCCCATCAGCACTGCCTGGTGAAATATGTGAACTCACAGGCCCAGAGCAGAGCAGCAACTCTTATATTATGCAACTTCCCTTCCAGTAATTCTGCTATGTCTAGCCTGTAACCCCGGTCACTTTAATAACAGCCTCAGCTATCTGATTTGCCCTAAATCTCCTTATAGTCAAAGGGAGTATTTTTTTTTTTCCCTTGACTTTCTCTGTGGTCAACTTTGTTATTTCTATAATAACAGTCTTTATCAAGATTCTGATTTTGATATAAATTTTCTGTCACAGTCATGCACATTGCTTATGTGAGTTTATTTCACATCCTTAACATTAATTAAATGCAGAGGAGTGTTTTTTTCACATTAATTTTCTTTTCTCAGATTTTTTCCTTTCTTTTTTCCCAGTAATTGCAGTAAGATTAACTACATTGTTAGAGTTCTGAATACAAATAAGAGGGCTTTTCCATTTCTCTTCCCTGACTACATTTCTATTACTGCAATCACAAGTATTGTTAACAACATTAAAGCCCACAGCAGATGTGAACCAGGCTATAGTGAGAGAATATTTTGATTCCACAAAAAGGTTCAGTGTTGAAACATAATGTTCTTGCTTCTCAGCTATTACAGGGCAAACTAGCATGCACTTTTGAAAGTTAATATCTAATTTTCTAGATGCCTGCTGCCAATTTGTTTTCATTCTACTTCAATATAGCAGGCAATGAGAAGGGATTTTGCAAAGATTACTACTGGGCTCATTATTATTGCACTAGTAGTTCTGGAAAACAAAATACCAAAACTCAGCTGATAATGACATAGTTATACAACAAAACTGGCTGCCCAGAATTCAGAGCCTGGAATGAGCCCCTGGAGAAGACCTCAGGCTCACACCCTACAACTTAAATAACTCCAACTTATCTTTTATGCTGTAGTCTTAGTTTTATTGCAAACCTGGATTCATGTGAGGAGCTGAAGGGCTATGTGGTCTTTAACCTCTTTTTGCCCAGTGTTTGGAATATAAACCAGGCCATGAGTGACAACTGAAAGCTGCTGCCACCCGATGGCTGCAAAACAGGCAGCCTGCAAGCAGGTGGAATTCCTGCAAGAGAGTTACCTCAAACCAGATCCCTTCCAAGCGTGCACAGCAGAGGATATCAGCAATTTAATGGTGATGGCAGCTGAGCTATCCTGGCATCCTGGGCACTGCTGCCCACAGGCTCCTGACACATGTACCTTGAGTTGCATCTTCCCTATCTCCCTCCTCACTCAGGTATTGTACAGGTGATAAATAACATAAAGAGGAATTCCTTTTGTTACACTATAGAAATTACCAATATATTTGTAATTTTAGAGTGATTTGCCTCTACCAGTGGAGACAAATGGAGCTGCTGGTTCCAGGACAGAAGAAAGGAGATTCTCTTTTCCGTGGAATATTTCCTGCAAAAAGTGGAGATTGCCTTGGCCCTTTTTTTTTGCTAGAGGTGATTTACTAAATATGACCTGGAACCATATTTTAATTTCAAGTTGACAAAGTCTTTGAAATTTTATATCATATGTAGTATTTTGTTTTATCTATATTCCAGTTCTCATCCAGCCTCAATCATTCAATTACCCTAATCTCCATCTGAAATGTACCTTGATTTTCAGGGTTGAGGTTAGGACATTTGTGATTAATCAACAGCTGATAAAGAGTAGGGAGAATTAAAGAAAAAAAAAAGTGTTAGAAACACATTCAAAATCTGTAAAATTGCATGAAAGAATTGCAGGAAAATTGTTCTAAGTTTAAACCATAAAAAGCATTCTGTAATACCTTCTCTACCACAAGTGGGTATAAGGTAAGCATGTTCACTAGCCTTGAAATGTTGTTTCCTTTTCTAATTAAGGGAAAGAGTTTTCTAGGGATGTCTACAGAATAATACAACATGCTCTGAGAAGATGCCAAACTATAGTGGAAATGTGTTTATTCCCAGTGTGAGTAGAAGCACTTGAGATCCTAGTTGCTTAGAGAATCAGAGATACCAGGTGCTGGCATGAATGATTTCTGTATTCCTTCAGATAATTCAGCAACCCTAGATGTTTTACCCTAGGCCAATTCTTTTAAGCAACACTCAAATCTAACATATTTATTAAAGTCTAGGACCTCTGTGAAGGGATACTTACATGACCACAAGCAACCCAATTACTGTGTTTTGAGAAGATAACCTTCCTCTTTTTCAAGTTGAGCTGAGACAGCTGAATGTGTGCACACTTCTCAGTCCACTGCAAAGCAAACCAGCACAGATGGATGTTTTCCCAGTTTTGACATCAGGTTTTTTTGGAAATTCTCAGTTATATGATTTATGGCATGGGTGTATAATAATCTTTTAGATTATTATAGGATAGGAGTTCTCAAATAAGTAGAAGTGGATGTGAAGGGCACAAATACATTTGTAGGCAGTGAAGGAAGACCTGGGAATTTAAATGTCTGTTTTCTGGCCCAGTAAAATTTCTTTAACTGTAGCATTATGTAATAAAGACCATCCTTCTAATTCTATATTTATCTGCCTCCATGCATTTCCCTCCTCACCCCAGAAAGTACTTTATAACCTCAGGTTTGGAAAATAAGCACAATAAACCTCCAGGTACCTGAGCTGAAAGGATAAAGGAGATATAATAATGGTGGCTAGAAAAGGGGGAGAAAAGACATAGTCCTCCTAAACAGAAGTATTAAACCTTTCATTAAGTAATTAATAACATTTTAAAAGCTCTCCCACTCACAGTATATTTATTTCTGTATTTGTGATATACTAGGAAATTCAGTGTTCAATTGCCCCGAAACTCATTCACAATCCCTTGGTAGCATATAAGCAATTCCTGTACATTCCCAATGACAGAGGACATTTTTAACCTACATTTCCATATTAATTCAGTAGTACTTCCATACTGTTTCAGGGAAAATGCTGCTTGCTCTGCAGGGTCAGTCTCCAGAGGGCAGCTCAGAAGTGACAATGACATATAAATATACTCTCTGCCCCCATGCACCACTTCTCTTGTTCTTACCACTCCAGCATACCCTAGAAACACATGATTTGCTGAGCCCCAAGAGTCAGAGAGTGAATTATGAAAATACCTAGCGCTTTTTCTTAAGGAGGATAAAAACTTCTTTCAAATAAATTCTTATTGCTGAGTTTGGAGTGGGGTTTGTTTGTTTGCTTGTTTCCCCACAAGTTTGTCAGGATGATTTCTATCAAGATTCATCAAAATGGAAGGGAATAGGACGTCTGTGGTTGCTGATCAGCAAAGCCAGCCTATTTAAGACATCTCCTTCTATTTTCAGAACTTCTACTAAGCAAGAAATCTTTACTCGGCTCTCTGTTGAACTTGTGAGTTAATTTTAGAGCTGTTATCCTGGAAGTCCCTCAATGCTGGAGTTCATTGACAGCAAACATACAGCTAAGAAAAAACCCCTGTTCTTCTATGGGAATTTTGAGAATTACACTGTGCACTTAATGGATCCCCTGGCAGCATTTATATGACCTAGGTTAGGCAAAGTCAGCAACTCTATCACTGGAAAGAGGACATGGATAGGTAGCTAAAGTATTACTCTGTGACCTGTGTAATGGAAAAGGCAGACCCCCATGGAGTAGGCCAAATGCCTTTTTTTTAAATTCAGAGAGCTTCTGCACTTCAACAGCTATATCTTGCTGCTGTAATCTAGACAGTATTCTTTGATATCAAATAACTACTTTTCTTTCACATGTCTTCCCCTCCAGGGCAGGAATTCTCAATTCTTTGGTCCATGGAGTACAACAAGGTACATCTCATTTGTCAGCTCCTGATGTTTATTACAAATTGCTTCCTACCCCAGATTGTTAATGTCAGTACAAAAATTTTGATTGATTTACTTAATAGTCAAATGGTTAAAACTCCTGTTTGCTACTGTAATGTACTATTTTCTGCTCACAAATATTTAGTGCTGGGCTTTGTTGGATTTTTCTTAAGCTTTTAGTGAAACTTAACCAGACTGGTGGGAGCCATCAAGGAGCTCCGCTAGGGAAGCCCACTAGGGAGCATGAGGAGGAGTAAACGCTGTAATCTCTGTCCACCACCCAAAAAATCAATGTATTATCTACTGCACTAGATATTTCTGAGTGCTTTCTTGTGAAGATTCTGTCATAGTTCACTACAGTAAAAGACCTGTTCAAATAGATAATTGTACAATTTATAATGGCATGTAAAGTAAGCCTGTGATAGTAGATATTAGACTGCACCCAAAGGCTTTTCCCTTTCAGAGAAAAAAGTTCATATATGTATTGAACTACAAATTATGAGATGAAAATATTTATAGGGAGATCATATATTGTGCTTGTCATACAAAAAAGCTACACACTACAAGCTACAAACTACACAGTAACTACCAAAGATGAGGTATTCAGGTGTTCAGGTTCATTGAAAAAGCAGATCATGAAAGGAAGAGTTGCAACCATCTTTCACTGCTACCTGTGCAAATGAGGAAAAGTCCATATAAATTAAGTACTTTACTTCTGTCTTTAATAAATGTGAGTGAGAGTAGAATAAAGGACAAGATGTGCCTCTCCCGAAATGAAAATGCTTCAGAAGGCCCATGAGCTTTTTATCTCCCTTGCATATACTTACATTTTTAATGCCACATGGAGTACATTAAATTAAGGATTCTTATATATGCAATTATAGCATTTTAAAGAGTTTGTTCAGCAGCTGTTGAAAATAAGTATCAGCCACTCTGGGCAATTAAATTTCATGTCTCAAAACGACAGAAGGAGCGTTCTCCATTAACACAAGCAGTAGGGAAGCAGATATTATCTGAACTTTGAAATTATTCTTGCTAAAGGAAAACTAGAAGGTCCATTGTCACTTGCCAAATAAAATTATTACTTTAAAAATAAATATTAATTAATGTTATATACTAGAGGAATGGAGAGTTGCTGAAACTTTTAACTGTTCCACTTAGCAGTATTGCATATCAGAACATAATATTTAGGTTTTCAGGAGCAAAGACTTTCCTCTTGTCATGTTTTTGTACCATTCCCAGTACAACTCAGCTGTCGTACCTTTTGATGGGTCCTATAGTATATTCCAGGATTGATTCTTTTATCAATACAGTGATAGAAAAACTAGCAGGGCTATTGTGTTTTCTCAGTTTTCATTTTCACAACAGAACAGGAACTTCAATGAAACTAACTAGACTGCCACAACATTCCCATCCTCCCTAAAACACAGGTTGTCTAAATATATTATATATAAATATAAATATAATATATACAAACAATTATATATTGTTTAAAATTATTGGGTTGATCAGGAAAACAAAGTCATCATATGTTTTTCTTATTCAATAGATCTCCAGATGGTATGATTAACAATGTACTGTAATTACATGATGTACAAAATTAACATTATTTATATTAATTACATGAACCCATAATTAATAAAGGAGAAGGTGGCAGAGATACTTTCTGGCATCAGCTACTATTTTGTCATCCAGAAAGACACATGCAATATCTGCCCAGCTTTGTGTACAGTTGCAGGTGAATAAATAGTGTCACATTATCTCTTGGAAAACATCTAAGGCATACGCAAAAGATAGGCATGCACAGTTTGAGTCACAGGTAAGATGAGATCTTGAACATAAAGCTACCCTAAAAATAAAAATAAGGTGAAGGATCTCAGCGGAACATCAGAGGGGAAAAAAAACAAAACAAAACAAAACAAACCCAAACAAACAAATAAAAAATAGGTACAGAAGAGCTCTGCTAACTGTTTATAACTGTTTACCCATAAATCAGGAATGGCAAAGCCCAGCATCAATAGAGGTTGCACAAGGACATCAACATGTGCTCCAAATCCAGGGTAATCCTGGGAATTCTGAACTTCATGAACTGCTCTGGAGAACAGGCTCTACAGAGACCGAGATGCTTAACACATTAATCTTTATTGCTCTATTTTTTTTTCTGTAACATTTCTTCCCATAGACTGAAACTGCATCCTGTAATATATAAGGAGGAACCAGTCTACCTAATTTTGATATACTTGTGCCTCCTCATCAGTTCTGCAGGAAACTAGGGTGTGCCAATCCTGGGCAAGAAGAGCTTGGTTCACTCATCACTCACCTGACCTTAAATCGCAGAGCAGTTCCAGCTCCTAAATTAGGTACCTATGGCATATCATCTGAATATAACTATTTTTTCCTACTCTTAGCACACCTTCAGTTTAACATGCTTTTGGTTAACATCTGCAGCACACTGGCACTGCCTGTCCATGACAGAAGTGTATGGAGAAAGATTCTCTATTGTATTCTTTTGCATCTTAATCTTAAAATTTATACTTTTTTTCCATCTGCCGTGCTCTGGGCATAAAGATCAAGCACAGAAAACTTAATTTCTTACAAGGGAGTTCCTTTTTGTGTTTTACCTATAATTTCAGGCTAATAACTACTCTGCAAAATTTACTGATCTATTCTCCACATGCTATCTTAGGATTTACATGCATAAGACTTACCTCTGTTAATGGTGCTGAGAAGGTTGTGCATAAAACCCCACATAGAGAGATGAAATAATGGGACTCTTAAGGCTTATTTATTTCACACTGGAAAACATGTTATAGTTGTTGCAATAATTTCTATTGCAATAGAATATTTGCAATATTCTGATTTGGTACATGAAAGAAACAGGTATTCCATATAATGTTGTGTAACTTCATTTAGTGATTACTGTGAAACCCAGAAAACCCTTGCTATAAAAAAATTTTGATACATTTCAAGTGCTTCTTATCCATTATAATATATATTTTAATACAGCCTTTTTTCTGCATATATATAACATTCCTTTCTTTATATTATCTTTCATACAGTATAGATACAGTGTCTGCCATTCTAGGTTAATAAAATCAGACTCCTGCAATTGTTCTTCACAGAAGCCAGTGGTAGTATGAATAATTCCTTCAAATTGCTCTTCCAGGCAAGGTAATGTTCTTCCAGTAAAATATACAACATATTCTTGTTGAACATTTCGTTAACTAGTTCCCTTAGTGCTCTTTGGAGTATGTTTACTATGGTATCTGTGTATATGTAAAATATTTAGAGCTTTGCTTTAAATTCTTCATATGCTGGTCTTGATATATAGATTTTTTTTCATTATCACAGTCTTCCATATACACTATACCATAGGGATGTAGCCCTCTTTTGAATTTCTGCTATAATCTACCCATTTCTTTCTGTGAGCTGCTGAAAAATGTGGGACAAGGGTAAACCTTAGCCTAGCAGCAGTGAACAGTGAAAGGTAAACCTGAACCAAAACCTAATCTGATAGGTGCCTGTAATCATGTGATTTAAAATTGCATGGATCAGATGCAAATTCTATTTGAATATTTGGAGAATCAGCAAATTGAACTTGCTACTAGCTGATAAACATTTGTTAACTACAGTGGTTAATTTTTCACTTGGGAAGGAGGTCTAAAGGTATAGCAAGTTATTAAACCCGTGTTTTTTTAAAGAAAAATGTTTTTCTGGTTTACAGTAGCTAATGACAGCAAATCAGTACCTTACGGTATGTTCATATATTCATGGATTCAGCAAATACACTTTCTTGAACTTTAATCTGCAGGCTATCTAACTTCACTAGGAAGTATGGTTAATAGGGTTTAGAAAAACATTGCAGCCTGAAAACATTTTCTTTTCTGAAAAACAGAAGGGTGTTACCCCTTGCCCTTCGTTAAGATAGTTGTTCAAATATTTAAGTTTCTGAATGGATTCAGAGAGCTTAACCAGTAGATGCCTCAATCCCAAGTGTTCCCCTATCCATGTCACACCATCCCAAACAAAGACAAAGACATTTGCAGGAACTCAGAAGCAGAGGAAAATTTTGAGTTACACTTTTGGAAAGATGTGAGCTCCAAAGTGGGAAAAGGAGGAGAGGACCTTTGAGAAGCAAGGCAAAAAAGCCAAAAATACAGTCAGAAAAAGGACAGAGCATCTCTGACTGACAGGGAGAAAGAAACATCTGAACTCACTGCTAATGGGAGAAGAAGGTGTCTCAGAGCTCTATCCCACCCATGCCTGGTGCTGGAGGGCATATGGCCACAGCAGGGCCTGCAGGGCACTACACCCCTGTCTGGCAGTTCCAGGCGGGTCACCCTGCATTTTCATCACTGGGGTTTATATCAGGGAAATGGCTGCTGAAGGTTCTGAGGGGCTGCAGACTGAAGGGGAAGCTGAGTGGAGTCCATGCTCTCAACTTGCTATGCAAGTGCAGAGGTGCAAGGCACCACCAGAAGCTTGGCTTGGTTACAAAGCCCCAGCTACACTGGGAGGTTTTCCATGTTAGGCAGGATTTAGGAAATTTAGGCAATTTAGCAAAACTGTCACAGAATTTGGACAGGACATGAGCACCTGTTTGACCAAGCAGGGTGGTTTGGAGCAAGCTTGAGTGCTGTAGGGTACCCATTAAGGAAAGCTGCAGTAAGTGGAAGGACAGAACTAGCATCACTGCAGAGAGAAGCCAGCAGCAGTCAGGCTGTGGACTGCCATCTGGGACATAAGTAGAGTGAAGGTATTTCTGTTGTAAGGCAGGATTTCATAGGATTGGATTTAATCTACATGATCTGATTTGTATAGGTGGTGAAATCCTGTTACTCCTTCTGGCTTGAATATTTAGATCAGGGATATTATATTAGACTATATGACAAACTATGGATTGAAAAACACAGAATTTGTAACAACCATTTTCTAGAACTCTCTTTCATTGCAAATGCTTATTTTGATACATCTACACAAAAAGAGCCATCTCCATAGAAACCTCCTGAACCTTATGTCTTAAATAACTACTTTAAAGGGTTTATCTTGAGAGTTATTGAGGACACTCAGCTCTCAATGTCTCCTAAAATAGCAATAACTCTAGAAACTGCAGTGTTATTTTCCACTGTGTATTAAAAAAAGTATAGCCATTCAACACAGATTAATATAAAGAGTTCAATATTTTAATAAACTGAAAAATAAATCGCTTTATATATCCAAATCTTCTTCAGCTTATTTTGTATATTTTTTCATCTGAACACATTCAGATACCACACATACAAACCTATGCGATCTTTCCACTGAATTAAACATCAGATATTGGTCTCAGACACTCAACTCTTTCTCTGTAGTCAATGGAGAGAATCATGTACTTGCAGATAAATAGTTATTCTGCCTAGTTCACACACCTTCTTTGCCCAGACTATCAAGCAGGCCTCAATGAGTAACACAGGTGATTGAAATTAGTAACTTCTGGATGAAAAAAGTTAAGCGGGATGAATTATCTTTCTTGTGCTAGTCAACTACTAAAGCCATAGGCTCTGTGATTCTAGCACAAACCAACATGAGGTATCCAGCTGACATTGCTTGATTCCTATAAAAATCCAGTAAACAAAAGCTCTTTGTAAATTATGTGTAAAATAATCTTAAAATACCGGTAGTAAATATATGTGGTGAGGAGATAGCATTCTACACAAATCTGTATTTACAAGATCTTTTCTTGCCTGTGGAAAAATTAAACAGCTTATTCAAATCCTTTGTATATCT
>NW_010318932.1:99459-103362 GCF_000700745.2 Antrostomus carolinensis | reverse complement strand
AGGAATTTAAGTGCTTCCTGACAGGAAGGTAATGCAACACATAACATTATACAGGGCCCAGTATTATGAGGTATCAAAAAGTGAACCACTGAGTGCCTTCGGTTCCTGTTGGCTTAAGGAGAGTACAACTGAATATTAATGGGACTTAAGAGTCCCCCAGCCTCAGCTATTGGGGGGCCTTTCAAGTGTCCTCACCCAGGATATGCCTACATGAGAATCAACTAGAAACTGTGAGAGGTTTTTGCTTCTTTAGAGATTGGGAAGAACTGTCAGGACAATGATTTCACCCCTCCAAATCCCACTTCAGGATTTGGCCAGTAGCTTTATAACATCCTATATAACTCCTACTACAATACTAAATATTATAGTGCAAAACTTCTTGATTAAATGGAGAGCCATTCACAATAAGTTAAAACTGAAAACCACACCTTTGATCACTTTTGTAACTCTTTTAGCAAGTATCCTCTGCTAATATTGATACCAGGTGACTATCCTCAAGCTCCTTGGCTACTCTGAAAGTTTCACCTTTCAAATTGGAGATTTCCCTTAGTCTGAGAGCCGAATTGAGTAACGCTAAAGTCACATCTCACAATGCAGACTGCCAGAACAGAAGCAAGACTGAACAGAAAGGGTGGCATTTTCAGCACTGGACAATAGGTGCAGAACAAAAGATAACCTGGACTGTATTTGCTGCAATAGCTTCTCCCTGGTTCTTGGAGGCCTGGAGTTGTTCTAGAGTACCATGCCTTAAGTAATAAGCTGTATAACATGCTCTCAAGGATCTTTGAGTGAACAGATTGGACCATAAACAATGCCTCTAATGCTTTGGGACTGCAGCCAGTATGTCTGTGAAGTGATGCTCTGAGCCATGTAGATCGACTGGCAAAGGTCAGCTTTTGTTTTACTTTTAGATCTGTGCTCCATATCCACAGTTTGCAATGTGTAAACATGCCTGAAGGTTTGCAAAAAGTTCATGGGCCAAATGACAGCAGCACAGGATCACAGAATAATTTTTTTTTGGAAGAGGCCTCTGGAGGTCACCTTGCTCAAAGCAAAACTAATTTCAAAGCTTTGAACAGGTTGTTCAGAACTGTGTCCAATGGATTTTTATATATATATTTTTTTTAATCCCAAGGATGGAGATTGTACAGCTTCTCCACACATGTTCCAGTGTATGACTCTTAATGTGAAATTTCCTTTTCAAAATAATTACACTATAAAAAAAGAAGAAGAAAAAAGCTCCTTCACTGGCCGCCTCCACAAAACAAAAGCAAAAAACCACTTGCATTTCAAATCAGCTCTATTGCCCACTCCTGAAAATCTGTGCAGCTTAATCCCAAAGCAGCTAAAAGCAATGCAACACTCAGCATCAAGAGATAAATAACAAGATTTGTAGGTTGAATTATATATAGAATTGAAGACTATCTCAGATTTACTTCTAAGCATGGATTTTCCTCAGACTCAGTCCTGAAATCATTACTCAGGAATGCTTTCCCCAGTGTCAATGTCCCAAAACAAGTAGTATCAAGCTGCCTAGAAGGCAACTGGATTGGTTGTGCTGTGCTGACATGAACTCTAAAATTAGATCAATAAAGCAGATGTCTGCCCAGGATTAGAGGACACTGAAGGAGTAAGTGTTGGCAATAAGTTTTCAGGAGCTTATCCTTATAATAGCCAAGCAACTTCGGAGCATATGATAATTTATTTCTGCCTTAATTTTAAAGGGTGTAATAAAATGTGCATTCAATTGGATGGAGGTTTTTTAAACTAACTTGTGATTTGAATATCTGAGGTTTCTCAAGGATCTCACTGGCAGGCCCATTATGAGAAAGTATTGAGTACTGGTCATTTGGAATTACTCAGCCTTTTCTAGTTGTTGAGAATTATACATCCAAAAACACTCTTCACTGTTTACAAAGGGAATTTAGCTTGTAAGCATAAGAATATGCATCATTTGGAAAAAAAAAAAAACAAAACAAAACCTCTCCTGGGTAGTAATGCCCTCTATGAGTAGCTTCAGCCATCATCTCCTATAAACAGGCACTATTTTGACCCACAGGATAGCAGCTTTCCATATTCACTCACAACTCCGGTTAATATGTAACATAGCATATGTGCAACAACAGACTAAGGCATAAAGGGGAAAGGTTAGCTCTGCTTCAGAAAAGCTTTGTTGATGCAGTTTCCATAATCTGCTCTACTGTTCTGGAAGTGCACATATACATTAAATTTACTTTCCAGTTCAACCAAGGCTGTGTTAAAGTGAGTCTAAATAAGTTTTAATTACCAAGGTCAAAAAGAGAGTGTTGTTCTTAATGGGTTGCCTAGCGACATCAATGTTTTATGTATGATTTTAAACCCTGAAAAGACTTCTTTTGCATCATCCCAAAGAAAATGCAGAAAGATGATGGGATGGGCAGGCATCAAACAAAAGGTGACCTTGGTGTAATATAACAGCTTATTTTGTCCCTTCTACCTGCTGTCTGTCTTTACCTTTTCTGTGGATCACAAACTGTGAAGGGTAGGAACCATGTCTCTCTCATATTTTTGTTTTCTAATTAAAACAGTAGGAGCCAGGGGCCTCTGAATGCTACTACAAAATGGTACTGATAAATATTTGTTTCAATACCAAGAAACATGACAGCAGTAAACATATTTTTAAATGTTTTGCCTTGCAGTTAGAATACGTGTTTGCTCGTCTCAGCAGAGCACATTAACTGAGGTTCAGTGACTCACTAAACTGTAGTCACAAGCTTTTTGTGAGCTTAGAGCATGGACAAGGGTTGCTTGTGTCTGCCTGCAGTGCACACATGGATGTACCCCAACTCCTTTGTAGGTCTCAGCCTAAATACTGGAGCTGCACAGATAAAGGATCTTTTTCCGTATGGTTGCTGAGTCAAAACTTGTGTGTGTGTGTGTGTGTGTGTGTGTGTGTGTGTGTGTGTCATGGAGAGGGGGTGCCAGCAATGTGCAGGCAGTGTTATTTCATTCTGCTTTAGCATGAAATGTTTCATTTGAGGGGAACCCTTGAAGTCAAGTGGTTCTACTTCTGACAGTTTGGAGGAGCTCTCCTGCTTTTCCAGGGATACAAGCTCTGGTTAAACAGTAGCAACAAAGGTGTCCATAATTACATATTGCAAACAAGATCGGCTGCTGAAGAATCTGGATAGCAGAGCTTCATGCAGGGTAAGAATTGGTACCGCAGTAGCAGCTTTTCTGTTCCACCAGCTGCATCCCACCAGCACTGCATGTTAGTGCAGTGTTTGGGGAATTCCTCATGTTCCAAATGTAGATGTGACCAAGGGCAGATTTACCTCAAGACCTTCAGACTTTTCTGGTTTGGAACTGAGTGGTGCAATGAGTGGTTCAAATGATCAAGGAGAGCCACTGAACAGCCCATCTTTTCCTGCTCTTACATTACTTCTAACTTGCTCTATGCAGCTCTAGATGCATCTGCTTCTGAGCAAGCAGAACTCCAGAATACCAACTTTCTCAAAGCCACTCAAAGAGGATTTTTTCTGCTTTATGTTAGCAGGATAGTTTTAATATTAAAACCACCAATCAGAGCCCATTCTTTCTTTGTCAGCTGGTTTTCTGATAAAGCTATCACAAGAGATGTGCACAAAAGCCTGTGCTTGTTCCCAGTCTCATGGAAAGGAGGTCATAGGAAATGCTTTTGATTTGACAGATTAAGTCTAATGTACATACTGCATTCCTGATCAACCAGTCAGTTGTATCAGACATGCATGTAGAAACTGAACATCACCTGTGTTGAGAGTTTCATTTCAGTGCACTCATGATACAGGGTTGTTTTGAACTCATGCAATAAATTTCAGTCTTAAAAGTTGTTGTTTTATGAGCAAAAACTGTACCCAGCTTGTTGAAATGGGTTTGTGGTTTAGG